>NC_090746.1:41259176-41271676 GCF_036898095.1 Palaemon carinicauda | reverse complement strand
GGAGATAGGAATTGAATGTGTTTGAGATGAAGTGATTAAGGAGTATGGCTGGTGTATCTCGAGTAGATAGGGTTAGGAACGAAGTAGTTAGGGTGAGAACGGTTGTAAGAAATTAGTTAGCAGCTAGAGTGGATATGAATGTGTTGAGGTGGTTTGGCCATGTTGAGAGAATGGAAAATGGTTGTCTGCTAAAGAAGGTGATGAATGCAAGAGTTGATGGGAGAAGTAGAAGAGGAAGGCCAAGGTTTGGGTGGATTGATGGAGTGAAGGAAACTCTGGGTGATAGGCGGATAGATGTGAGAAAGGCAAGAGAGCATGATAGAAATAGGAATGAATGGCGAACGATTGTGACGCAGTTGCGGTAGGCTCTGCTACTTCCTCCGGTGCCGTGGAAGACCGCGGAGGTAGGAGCAATAGGGGATTCAGCGTTATGAAGTTTCATCTGTGGTGGATAACGGGTGAGGGTGGGCTGTGGCACCCCTAGCAGTACCAGCCAAACTCAGTTGAGTCCCTTGTCAGGCTGGGAGGAACGTAGAGAGGAGAGGTCCCTTTTCTGTTTCATTTGTTTGATGTCAGCTACCCCCCAAATTGGGGGAAAATCCTTGGTTTATGCATGTATGCATGTATTATTATAATTATTATTACTATCAATATTATTATTATTATCATTATTATTATTATTATTATTATTATTATTATTATTATTATTATTATTATTATTATTACCTAAGCTACAACCCTAGTTGGAAAAGCAGGATGCTGTATGAAAATTAATAAACAATTACAATCAAATATCTTAAAGAAAATAGCAAAATTAAAATATATATTCGACATATAAATTATAAAAAGAGACTTAAGTCAGCCTTTTCAACATAAAAAGAAAAAAATTCTGTAAGTTTGAGCTTTTAAAGTTGTACCCATTCAAATATCCGACTAGGAAGAGCATTCCACAACTTGGTCATAGCTGGAATAAAACTCTAGAATACTTTGTAGTATTGAGTCTCGTAATAGAGAAGGACTGACTTTTAGAATTAGCTGCATACTTAGTATTACGAACAGGGTGGTACTGTCCGGGAAGATCTGAATGTAAAGAAAGGTCAGAAATATTTAAAATCTTACGCAACATGCATTGGAAATTAATTGAACGATGGCTCCAGAAATTAATATCTTTATCAGGAATAAGAAATTTAATAGACCGTAAGTTCCTGTCCAACAAATTAAGAAGAGAATTATCAGCTAAAGACCAGACAGGAGAACAATACTCGAAACAAGATTGAATAAAAGAACTAAAACGATTCTTCCGAATAGATTGATCGCCAAATATCTTAAAACACTATTCTCAATAAGCCAATTTTTGTGCAATTAAAGAAGACATTGACCTAAAGTGTTTCTCAAAAGTAAACTTGTTGTCGAGAATCACACCTAAAATTCTAAAAGAGCCATACATATAGAAATATTATCAATGCTCAGATCTGAATGTTGAGGAGCAACTGTCCTCGGCCTACATACAATTATAATTTTATTTTATTAGGATTCAACTTCATGCTCGATAATTTGCACCATGCTCTAATTTTAGCTAGATCTCTATTAAGGGATTCAGCAACCCCAGATCTACATTGAGGAGGTAGAATTGATGTAAAGAGTATCATTATCTGCACATGCAACTAGCTTGTTTTCTGGGCCAAACCACATGTCATATGTATATACAGTAGTTTGAAAACTAATGGGTGAAGAACAGTACCACGAGGAACACCAGATATCGCATTCCTGTACTCTCTATGGTGCCCATCAACAACAACTATGCGATCTATTAGTTATAAATACAATAATAATGCTGAGAAACGACACATCCACTCCCAACTGTTTGAGCTTGAAAAAAGGGCCTCATGATAAATCTGGTCAAAGGCACCACTCAAATCAAGGCCAATCATACGAACTTCTTGACCATAATCAAGGGATTTCTGAAAAGCATTGGAGATTATAAGGGCATCGCATACTCCAAAGCCTTCACGAAAACCAAACTGCAAACCAGAGAATAGATGATTGCCTTCAACAAACTCATTTAGACGTTTTGCCAAAAGACGTTCAAAAACTTTAAATAATATGGGAGTTATGTGAATTTGGCTGCAATCAGTTGGACTTGAGCTACCACAAATACATTTACATAATGAAGTAATATTACCGATTTTCCAATAAGGGCTGAAAACTCCTCTTCTTACTAACTTGTACAAAATAACAAATAAATTTGGAGCTAAGAAATCTGCAGTCTTTGTAAAAAAAAAAAATGAAGAAATACCAATTGGGTCTACACCTCTACAAGCATCAAGGTCTATCAAGAGTGCTTTAATATCACGAGACTGAAAAGCTATACTAGTTACTTTAGCCTCAGGAAAACTGGAAGGAGGAAGATCAAGTTGCTCTTTACTCTGCTTAATGTGAAACATATCAACCAAATGGGTTGCCTTTTCCTTTGGACAGTGAGTGACAGAGACATCTGGTTTAAGTAAAAGATGAACCTTTGCGTCTACACTAATGAATACAGATTTAAGGGTAGCCCTCCACTCTTGTTCTTGAGTTGAAACAGAAAGGGTTTCTCTTATGGTTAAATTGCATGCCTTTTCAGTTGAAGCATAAACTCTCTGAGCAAAAGCTCTGAGTATAGTTATTCAAAGTCAAATCCTATCTGTTACCCCTCCAAAGTTGATAAGAAGCCTGCTTCTCCAAATAAGCACGTTTCCAATCATTATTGAACCAGGGTTTGTCTTTCACTCGGTACCTTAGCACACAAGAGGGGATATGCCTATCAAATATGTTGACTAGAATCTCATTCAAAGGAGCAACAGAATCAACACTATAGTACAACTGTGACCAATTCAATCCAAAAAGATCACCCCAAATGCAATTTCAGTCTCCTTGATACTCTATATAAATCTTACATGTGTATGATACATCCGGGAAAGGCTGCTCAGTCATCACTACTAATGAAATCGAGGCATGATCAGATCTCCCAACTGGAAAATCAACCTTACTTTTTTATAACGCCAGGGAAGTCGGTGTAAAGGAGGTCCAAGCAGTTACCAGACTTGTGAGTAACTTCACCTATAACTTCCTAGCAGCCTGATTCAGAGGCAAAGTCCAAAGCTCTTAAGCCATGGGGATCAGTAGAAAAGCAGAATTTAACTACTCCCTATGGTGAACAATGTAATTACCAACAAAAACAAAAGAGGTCTTTCTATCGTCTTCTTGTATCTTAACCATAATGGTAAGAAGACAGTCGAAGATAGAATCATCCATGTCTGGATTCTGTTAGATCGAACACATAAGTTGTTATGACTGCCACAAACTATTATTAACTGAATTTCAGGACAATCACATCCCCATTTTGGTAAAAAAAATGAGATTACGAGAAGTAGAATGCCACTCTCTCTAAAAAGGAAAATATATAATCAGATTGTCATAGCAGTAATAACTTATGCAACAGAAACATGGCGCCTTACAAAAGTATTAGAACACAAGCTAGTTATAACTCAAAGAGCTATGGAGAGAATAATTATGCTATTAACACAAAGAGAGAGAGAAAGAAGAACAAGTGTAACCTGCACCGACATTTACCATAACTTAATTCAAGTGTAACAGTTTTATAAAGTAACTTACATCTCTTCATAGCAAATTAGTGCAATTAGCATTAATGTGTCAGAATATGACTATACACTATAACAAGAAAAAAATATTCTACGATCTTTTCCATTACTTTGATTTACTTTGAAAAAAAATATTTTTTATGTGTTATTTTTCTTGATACGGATATAGAATTACTATTAATTATTTTGGGATTATTATTATGATGGTAATGAAAAATGGTTACGATCTGTTTTTGTTTAGTAGCGAGTCTTAATTTAGCAGTCATCCAGAGAGTACCTCTTCAAATCAGAGAAAAAGAGTGAAATGCTCATAAGAAGGTTTCTCCTTCCATGAAATATAACCTTACTATATTTCCAAGCAACAACTTCAGAGTTGAAAGAAATACTTTGCAAAAGATGAATGAAGTTATAATTCATCTCTTCACTGACAATAACTTATTCTCTCTCTCTCTCTCTCTCTCTCTCTCTCTCTCTCTCTCTCTCTCTCTCTCTCTCTCTCTCTCTCTCTCTCTCTCTCTCTCTCTCTCTCTCTCTCTCTCTATATATATATATATATATATGTATATATACATATATATATATATATATATATATATATATATATATATATATATATATATATGTATATATATATATATATATATATATATATATATATATATATATATATATGTATACATATATATAAACATATATATATATATATATATATATATATATATATATATATACATATATACATATATATATATACATATATATATATATATATATATATATATATATATATATATATATATATATATATATATATATTTATATATATATATATATATATACACACATATATATAGATATATATATATATATATATATATATATATATATATATACATACAGTATATATGAATATATTATATATATATATATATATATATATATATATATATATTATATATATATATATATATATATATATATATATATATATATATATGTTTTTTCAAAAAGGCCCATAAAAGAAACACAGGAAATATGAATAAATCACACTATATTTCGGTCAATAAACATCGACCCTCTTCAGGAGAGGGTCGATGTTTATTGACCGAAATATAGTGTGATTTATTCATATTTCCTGTGTTTCTTTTATGGGCCTTTTTGAAAAAACATGTTAAACTGTTCGATTACAGTTATAAATAAGACATATATATATATATATATATATATATATATATATATATATATATATATATATATATATATATATATATATATATATATATATATATATATATATTGAATTGACGCTACCTGATTCCCATGCTGTTGCACTTACCTTTGTCTATTGCGTATGAGAAACGATTCAGAAATTTCCAACAAAGAGCTATTTAAGGTAATATCCCTAAACAATTGACTTTCAAGCATTCAAGGAAAAATAGATTATGATTTCAAATCAACTATGGTTCTAGAATAAAGACACAAGGGGAATTTTTTAGTACGTCTATGTATGAGTCAATACAATAAGAAAATACATTGAAGAAGATAGGACTTCACTTTGACCCTACTCTTCATTTCTGTAATTGAAATGAGTTTATCACCAATGCTTGTGACTATTGTAGGTTTGCGTTCGAATATTGAACCATAATTAGTTTTTGACTTTTGAGCAAATAGGCCGTGGTAGGAAAACTAGTAAAAAGCAAAATAACCTAATAAAGGGTGAAAAGTGAAAATAAAGCTAACTGACAAAATAAATATTTTCCACCAATAGGTCGAGCTTAACGGTCAACCTTTTTTTCTTAAAAATTCTAAGTTTAATAGTAAAACTTTTTTTTTTTTTTTGAAAATCCTAAGTTTAACGATCAAACTATCCTAAAAAAAACCCAAGTTTAACGACAATTTAAAAAAAAACTCAAGTTTAACAGCATAATTTTTTTAAAACCCCAAGTTTAACAGTCATTTTTTTTTTCTTACAAAGAGGGTCGTTGCCCCCCACCAACCCATCCCCCTGGATTCACTAGTGAGATGAATGGAGGCTTGGTGATGGTAAGTCATAAAACCTGGACTCTGTGGCCCTACAACGTGCCAAAGAATTGAGATGCAGATGCATAGTACCACAGGGCAGAGGTTAAGAGCTGTAGACCCTAAAGGCAATTTCCCTCCCGTATGATGCCAGTTAAAAGAAATTGTAACGTTGCCACTCTGTATGGTGTGAGTCATCATGGCCTAGCACACGGAATTTGTAATTCTATATCCTACATTGTATCGGAATATATAGAAAAGGAAGATACTAAGGCTTGAAAGCTGGAATGAGCATGGATGTGGGGAGGTGGGAAGTTTACAATATCTGATTTATTCAAAGAGAAAGCGACATGTTTACGTATAAAGAGAACCAAAATTGAAAGGACATTGCAAGGAGGAATAGGTGATGTATAGATATCAAATACATTACCAAGTACTGACATTATATACAGCTCATATTCATTTATGTTATTTTTTATTTGCAGATTATGTTTACTCCACCATTAATACTTTTTTAATGAATAAACTATTATACTTATTGTTAGACCACTATCTTGATTACACATCGTGGCAAGGTTGTAATTACGAACAACAACATAGTTATTAGTTTCCACAATGTGCAATGTATAATACATTCTTGTAAAGTGGTTGCTGAAGTATGCCAAGCATAGAACTTCGATTTTCTCCCGCTTTCACGTTTGTCTGTCTGTCTTTAATATACGTGAATATCAAGAGCCTACGATTTTAATCTATTACTCTTATTCTATTACCTGCATGGACGTATGTAGCAGGGTTACATGCCGCAGATATAGGAAAGACAAAACAGTCCTATCCAGTATGTTTACAATCATACTCAAGATTGACATTATCCCTTGATTGACGAAACTGACATTTTCTTATAAAGCATGAAATGTAAGACCTTAACAATTATTTAAAGGTTTGTCCAAATAACTGAAATAATCCTACTGTACATAGAATACAATAGTTTGGCTATTGACTTTCCTCAAAAACAAAACTACAATCTAGAGGACCTTCACATACTTTATCTCGTAAAATAACCGAACCACATGGGGAGAGGGGTAGATGCAGTGCAATAGATATCTGTTACTCAAGCAGGCTATTTCTGCTTGTCTACGTTTTTGGTATTACTGTTAACAGTGGTCACAGATCAGAGAATCCCCGAATTTTTCTATAATTGTTCCGATCTCTTCTATTAAAAAAAGGCATATAGATCTAGAACCTCTCAATGTGGCAGCATTACACACTGCCCATGCCCTGGGGTTTGTTATCGGAGATTAAAAAAGTTTTTTTTTATTATTGTTGAACCGTTTGGAAATCATATTCACCTCTTGCCTTTCCTGACACACAGTTCAAGACACAATGAAAGGTGAAGAGATTACTCTTATTATTAGTATCATCATTATTGTCACTATCATTTGCCAAGCTAAAACACCTAGTTAGAAAAGCAGGGAGCTATAAGCTCAAGAACTCCAACAAGGAAAAATAGCCTAGTGAGGAAAGGAAATAGATAAAGTAAAAGAGAAGCAGTAAATAGCTAAACTAAAATATCTTAAGAACAGCACCAGTATTAAAACAGATTTTTCAAATATAAACTAAAAAAAAAAAAGCAAGAGGCAGAGAAATAGGATAGAAAAGTGTGCCCGAGTGTACCATACAGCAAGAGAGCTCTACTCCAAGACAGTGGGAAACTATAGTACAGAGGCTATGGCACTACTCAAGAATAGAGAACAATGGTTGCATTTGGAGTGTCCTATTCGATGTGCGTGTGGGCAAAGCAGAAATTACCCGTAACCAGAGAGGGGAACCAATGTAGTGCTGTCTGGCCAGTCAAAGGACCTAATGTGTAGAGCTGGGGTTGCTGAATGCTTACTAGAAAACTAGCTAAAATTACTGCATGGCGCATGTAGTTGAATCCAAACAGAACTCAATGATTGTAAGAGGGTCGAGACAGTGCTTCCTCAACATAAGGATCTCAGCATTAATAACGTTTCTTTGTTGGATTTCCGGGTTGTAGTGGCCGATGTGGTAACGTCCTTGTTTGGTGGATGCCAGACTGAGGTTCGAGTGTCTTTGATCGCTGCAACTTCATCATCGTGGTCAGCCAAGGATGAGGGGGGGGGGGCCTGTGGGTCTTTCTGCTGAGTCATCAGCAGCCATTGCCTGGCCCTCCTTGGTCCTAGCTTGGGTGGAGAGCGAGCTTGAGCACTGATCATATATATAATGTGGTCAGTCTCTGGGGTAATGTCATTGTCCCATGCCTCTGCCATTCATAAGTGACCTTTAAACCTTTATACTCTGTATGCCTTAAAACTTCAGGTATGGTCCTAGACAGCAAATTTACTTTTGAGAAACTCATTCAGTCTGTTTCTTTTTGTATTGCACTAAAAATTGGCTTATTGAGAAGGTCTTGTAAGATTTTCAGGGATCAATTCATTCTGAAGAATTGTTTTAATTCTTTCATTCTACCTTGCTTCGAGTATTGTTCTCCTTCCTGGTCTTCAGCTCCTGATTCTCATCCTAATTGGTTTGGACAGGAACTTACGGTCTATTAAATTTCTTATTCCTGATCTAGATATTAATCTCTGGCACCGTAGTTCAATTGGTTCGTTGTGCACGTTGCATAACTTCTCGGACAGTTCGTAATACTCGATATGCAGTTAATTCTAACAATGAACCTAACAGTACCTTCAAGCAAGAGAACTCTTTTTAAGACAGTGGAAGGCCATTGTACAGAGGCTATGGCAATACCCAAGACTAGATAATTTTTATTTTATTTTATTTTGGAGTGTACTCCTGGAAGTGCTGCTTACTATCATAAAGCTCAATACTACAGAATATTCTAGCAGTTTTATTCCAGCTGTGACTAAGTTGTGGAATGATCCTCCTTATAGGGTAATTGAATCGATAGAACTTCAAAAGTTCAAATTTGCAACAAATGTTTTTATATTGAACAGGCTAACATAAGTCTCTTTTTTATAGTTTATACGTGAAAGATCTGTTTAATGTTACCTTTCTTGAAATGTTTTATTCTATTTATTCATCACTTCTTATATTGTTTACTTATTTCCTTATTTATTTTCCTCACTGGGCTAATTTTCCTTGTTGGAGCCATTGCGCTTATAGCCTCCAGCTTTTCCACTATGGTTGTAGTTTAGTATCTCAACGGGTGGCTGGTGCTTTGGTCAACCTACTATTGGTCTAGAACTGTCGACCTAACGGCGCCTGAACTCACTGCTGGCAAAAAGGATGCTGGTGACTGGTGAATCTTATGAACATACCCTACCGCTAAGCGATATCAGGCAGGGCAGCCGACCAGACTACAGTCTACCCCAAAGCAGTCTTTTAAAAAGAAGGCAACCGTGTGTACCTCATACGAATGAGAAAAAAAACACGTAAATAAAAAGAGGAAGATCTCATAAGTGCATTAATTGAGACAATTTTCTTCCTATAAAGAGAGAAGATACCTGGCAGTTAGTCTGTTTTGTCTCTTATCGCTAGAAGCTCTTCTTTCATAAGACAACTTTTTTCTCGGAGATCGAATGGAACATTAATCAACCTTTGATGAAATAGTGTATAATTACCACTAGATATTCAAACCACCTACCCCAAAGGCACAGCAGGACCTGCGAGGGACGGTAATAGGAGTGTGCATAAGAGTAACTTTTGGTCTGGATGGGAGAGAAGCTTGTGTCACAAAAGTGAAAACGATGGTCAACAAAACAACCTCCGATTACACTACACTTCCATAATTTGTACCAGTTTTTACTAGCCTACAAATGTTTATTTAACAAGGAAAACTTATAACTACAGAATGAGATTTCATTTCATAATCATTTATTTGGCAATTGAGAAAATAAAAGGTTCGGGAACTAATAGCTAAAACATTGGATGGTGTCCACAAACACATGTATAAAAGCAAACTCGATTGATAAACGACCAACGAGATGGGTGCTGTAGACGGGAGGGGGAGAAAACAACAGATAAAATTTGCGCTAAAAGAGGTAAATGGCCACATTTATTTGTTATCTGAAGCTAACTTACTAGATCAAAATGACATGATATTGTGCATATGCAATTATATATATATATATATATATATATATATATATATATATATATATATATATATATATATATATATATATATATATGCATATATAGATAAATATATATAGATATATATATATATATATATATATATATATATATATATAGATAGATAGATAGATATACATATATATATATATATATATATATATATATATATATATATATATATATATATATATACTGTATTTATATAAATATACATATATATATATATATATATATATATATATATATATATATGTATATCTATATATATTGATATATATATATATATATATATATATATATATATATATATATATATATATATATATATATATACATATATGTATATATATATATATATATATATATATATATATATATATATATATATATACTTTATATATAATATACATATATACGTATATTTATACATATATGAATATATATATATATATATATATATATATATATATATATATATATATATATATATATATATATACACGTTTATATATGTGTGTATTTATATATACATATATATATATATATGTATATATATATATATATATATATATATATAGAGAGAGAGAGAGAGAGAGAGAGAGAGATTTACACACACACACATATATATATATATATATATATATATATATATATATATATATATATACATATATATATATATATATATATATATATATATATATATATATATATTATATATATATATATATACAGTAGTTTGTCCACATGAACAAACTACTCACTTGAGCTGAGAAATGTGTGTGCATTTTCCAATGACTTTCTGATATTTACTACAGTGGTCCAGACACTGAAATTATCTAAGGTCTTTACTCAGCCAACCTGGCCTTTTTCGATACGTGTCCTCAATACCAAAAGTTATTACATTACTCTGTACCTGCAAGAACAAGAAGGAAATGTTTCATTGTGTGATATTTCAGTAGCAACAAAATTCTCGACCCTGTCTGCATTGTTTATTTAATCATTTTGAATTACAATGAAATATTACTATGAAAGACTAAAATACGGGAAATGAAATTACGAATATTGAAATGCAAAAATATTGAGAAATAATGAAACTTGATCCAGTAACAATTCCTATGGCCAATGCCAAGAGATTAAAAGAAACACTCTCAAAATATTGGATTTTACTTCAATATAAACATTACTGAGGATATTCTGGACTAATAACGATCCAGATGACTCATTAAATTTATGCTATGATAAAAACGAGTCATTGTCTAGAAGTTTATTCTTGAATTAGGTCACACAGTGCATGAAAAAGTGAAGCTTACAAAGTTGATTGTAACGAAAAGCTAATGATTTGAGAAGGTTAGCATATCTAATGGGAAATTTTACTTTTTGGAAGAATGTTAAGATTTTAAATAGTCAAAATATGAGCACCTACATGTAAGTACAATATTTTTCAAAACATATACACAAACGCACACACACATACATATATATATATATATATATATATATATATATATATGTATATATATATATATATTCTTACGAAGGTGGTCTACATGAAAGTTGAATATTTTATTCATATATTTTATTTGGTTATTTAAGAGATGTATAGCCAACTCGTAAGATGAGTTCCACTCACATAGGATTTAGTAAATGTATGTAACTTTGTATAAGACTGTCATCATTCCTTTAACTATATTTTCATTAAGTTCCCTATGTGTGAATTTACGTTATTTCAAAGAATTATATTTCTATTTCATGTAGTTTTATTACAGAGTCTTACGTAATCTTGTTAAAAGGTATACTATATGACACATATGCTAAGGATTGCATCATGTTTCCACTTGGTTAGAAGAGGTATGAAAATTCTCAACTAAAAATTATTCTTTTTTTTAATGTTATGAGGGGAGGTGGCGGAGTTAGCTGAGAGAGAGTTGCCTCGCAAGCAACGTTAGTAATCATTCTTCGAATTACTATGGTGGCAACCTTAAACCACTAAAGCTATGCCCCTACACTACGAGAATGATTTATTAGAAATTTTTAGAGCGAATTAAGTTAATATATAAGGACCTAGCAAAACATAGGAGAAAGAAAGATCCAGCCTATCCCTTTGAAAGAGCCAATGTCTGCCAACCCTCTCTCCAGCCACTATATAATTCCATGCAAAGGTGAATAGTGTTTTCCTCTCAAACGTGAATAGTGATTTCTTTCTAACATATGCCGTGCATAGTGTTGGTCAAACATTGGTGATATTATTGTGTGATTAATTAAAAGTGTAGTGTATCAATGTAAGTACATTTCATAGTATAAAATTCTGTGACTGGCCCTGTGTAATTAGGTTAAACTATGAAGTGTATTTATTTTGCTTAACCGTTCGGTAACTTTGTATGAGACTAAGGACATAGGAGTAATAGTTGAGTATATGTAAGTGTAATTCTGATTCATTTTCTATAGTGATTAGGTGTCATTTATTTGTTATTGTCAAAATTGGATATTTTTATAGATTAATTTCTAGTGAAACAAGTGATTGTACAACTTTTATAGTTTCATTTTGTCTTAGTCTAAAGTTAAGTTCAGATTCAATATTTCGAGTGAATTATTTTGATGTTAATTTTTTGGAAATTGTTATTTTTTTATAGAATGTGTAATTTTTTTGTAAAGTGCGTATTATTTTGATTACTAATACTTTTTTCAATGCTTTGTTTGTATCCTTGACTAAGAATCAAA
>NC_090746.1:41249176-41251676 GCF_036898095.1 Palaemon carinicauda | reverse complement strand
ATGTCCACTGGCATCTATGTCAGTGTTATAATCTGTACTCGAGAATCAAGTAGTAGTAATCAGCTTCAAGTACGGAGCATCATAACCATAGTACACCATAAAATAAAAGCGCAATCCAATAATCTAATTATGCAGCGTGATTATTCCTGATCTTTTGAGACCAATGGAATGGTTCATGGAAGGACTAGTTGCAAGACGGAGTGAAAAGAGAAGCCATTCGTCCATTTTAAAGGAAACTCAAATTGATTTTGAATCAGACTTTAAAAACTGTATACTGGTGGGCCGAAACGCTTTATACATTTTATCGGAGAACTTAAAACCTTTTATAACTAAGCAGGACACATGTATGAGAGGAAACATTTTTCCAGAGGCACATTTGGAGGCATTACAGAATCACAAATGCCTGACTTAAAATAACCTATCAGTGAACTGAGGATGTTATTGTTATTTGAGACTGGTCATATTTCGGATCATGTATTGTTAACTAAATCCAAATTGTTTCAGTGATAAAAATAAAATGTTCAAAATTTGTTTCCCCTGTTCTCGGGGAGAGAGAGAGAGGGGGAGAGAGAGAGAGAGAGAGAGAGAGAGAGAGAGAGAGAGAGAGAGAGAGAGAGAGAGAGAATGGGGGATTACATATTCCCTCATGATCAAAAACTTCTTTGATCAAATGAGACTTTGGTGTCCATAATTGAAAAAGATTCTATTATGCTATATGCGTATATCGAAACGCCATAATTTGGTTGTGCAAATGTCTTCTGTAACAAGCTCTGATGATTTTTATTTCTCCAATTTGCGTAGCTCTTATTTGTAATGACCCATTATGGATTCCATATTCTTTTCAACTTGTAAACTAGTTAAAGACATTCCACTTCTCGGAAGTTCTGACGTATTTTATTTATTGCTGCTACACGTTTCTTTCTGTCATTGTAAATATTTGCTTTGATGTTTTATAAGCATGGGCTATGCCAGTACTGTTTGATTAGCAACTGAGCGTCTCTTCTATCTCAAAGTCAGCTTTCCTCCGTAACTGGATTACAACTAGGCATGTTTGCAGGGAAAGTGATACCTAATCTTCTAAAAGTTTAAGTTAATCCGGTAAACAAGTTGAACTCCGTCCATAGCGCCACTCCGCCTCCGGAGAGTATCTGAAGCTCGGACTCTACGAACACCGGCACTGTCCGACACACCACTTGGTGCTCGTCATTGACGCTTCTTTCACAATGTTGACTGGCAACAATTGTGTTAGAGGGAAACTGTTCGACCGTGTGGACGCACCTTAACATAACTCAAAATATGATTATAAGTAGGTCAAGGACAGTGGTTCCTAAATATCCAGATCTCAGCATTGAGAATATTTCTTTAACTTTGTATAACTTTTAAAAAATTTTTGGCGTGATTCTCGAAAGCAAATTCACTTTTGAGAAACACATTAGGTCTGTGTCTTCTTCAATTGCACAAAAAGTTGACTTATCGAGAAAGTCTTTTAGGATTCTCGGTGATCAATCTATTCTGAAGAAGTGTTTTATTTTTTTTCATTCTACCTTGTTTCGAGTGTTGTTCTTCTATCTGATCTTCAGTTGCTGATTCCCATCTTAATTTGTTGGACAGGAACTTACGGTTTTATAAATTTCTCATTCTTGATCTGAATAGTAATCTCTGGCACCGTCGTTCAATTAGTTCGTTGTGCATGGAGCATAAGATTTTCAGAATTCTGATCATCCTTTACATTTAGATCTCGGACAGTTCCATCCTATTCGTAATACTTGGCATGCAGTTAATGCTAATATTCTGGCCTTCTCTACCATAAGGCTCAATAGTACACAGTATTCTAAAAGTTTTATTCCACCTGCTACCAAGTTGTGGAATGATCCTAATCGGGTAGTTGAATCAGTAGAACTTCGAAAGCTCAAACTTGCAGCAAATGTATTTATGTTGAACAGGCTGACATGAGACTTTTTAAAGATTATCTATGAAATATCTATTTTGATGTTGCTGTTTTGACAATATTTTGTTATAATTGTTCAATATTTCTCATATCGTTTATTTATTTCCTTATTTCCTTTACTCACTGGGCTATTTTTCCTTGTTGTGTTCCTTGCTTTTCCAACTAGGGTTATAGCTTAGCTAATAATAATAATAATAATAATAATAATAATAATAATAATAATAATAATAATAATAATAATAATAATGGGAAATACGCTTCCACTACAATCAATAATAATGGTAATGAATAATCAATTTTCTATCAGTAAAAATGGTAACTACGCATTTTTCTCTGCTACCTTTAATAGTATTCACGAATGAAAATTTAACATTTGAATGACGTAGATCATCGATCTAAGCTTTCCATTACTTTGTTGAATGATTATATGCAGAAAGAATAACATTATCATAGGCTTATAAATATCATATTTTCAAAGGGCGGTAGTTCAAGGAAAATTATTTTTCATTTCGACAATCATACCAAATATGGCTTTTGCTGGATGAAATCCCA
>NC_090746.1:41231676-41241676 GCF_036898095.1 Palaemon carinicauda | reverse complement strand
AGGCATTACAGAATCACAAATGCCTGACTTAAAATAACCTATCAGTGAACTGAGGATGTTATTGTTATTTGAGACTGGTCATATTTCGGATCATGTATTGTTAACTAAATCCAAATTGTTTCAGTGATAAAAATAAAATGTTCAAAATTTGTTTCCCCTGTTCTCGGGGAGAGAGAGAGAGGGAGAGAGAGAGAGAGAGAGAGAGAGAGAGAGAGAGAGAGAGAGAGAGAGAGAGAGAGAGAATGGGGGATTACATATTCCCTCATGATCAAAAACTTCTTTGATCAAATGAGACTTTGGTGTCCATAATTGAAAAAGATTCTATTATGCTATATGCGTATATCGAAACGCCATAATTTGGTTGTGCAAATGTCTTCTGTAACAAGCTCTGATGATTTTTATTTCTCCAATTTGCGTAGCTCTTATTTGTAATGACCCATTATGGATTCCATATTCTTTTCAACTTGTAAACTAGTTAAAGACATTCCACTTCTCGGAAGTTCTGACGTATTTTATTTATTGCTGCTACACGTTTCTTTCTGTCATTGTAAATATTTGCTTTGATGTTTTATAAGCATGGGCTATGCCAGTACTGTTTGATTAGCAACTGAGCGTCTCTTCTATCTCAAAGTCAGCTTTCCTCCGTAACTGGATTACAACTAGGCATGTTTGCAGGGAAAGTGATACCTAATCTTCTAAAAGTTTAAGTTAATCCGGTAAACAAGTTGAACTCCGTCCATAGCGCCACTCCGCCTCCGGAGAGTATCTGAAGCTCGGACTCTACGAACACCGGCACTGTCCGACACACCACTTGGTGCTCGTCATTGACGCTTCTTTCACAATGTTGACTGGCAACAATTGTGTTAGAGGGAAACTGTTCGACCGTGTGGACGCACCTTAACATAACTCAAAATATGATTATAAGTAGGTCAAGGACAGTGGTTCCTAAATATCCAGATCTCAGCATTGAGAATATTTCTTTAACTTTGTATAACTTTTTAAAAATTTTTGGCGTGATTCTCGAAAGCAAATTCACTTTTGAGAAACACATTAGGTCTGTGTCTTCTTCAATTGCACAAAAAGTTGACTTATCGAGAAAGTCTTTTAGGATTCTCGGTGATCAATCTATTCTGAAGAAGTGTTTTATTTTTTTTCATTCTACCTTGTTTCGAGTGTTGTTCTTCTATCTGATCTTCAGTTGCTGATTCCCATCTTAATTTGTTGGACAGGAACTTACGGTTTTATAAATTTCTCATTCTTGATCTGAATAGTAATCTCTGGCACCGTCGTTCAATTAGTTCGTTGTGCATGGAGCATAAGATTTTCAGAATTCTGATCATCCTTTACATTTAGATCTCGGACAGTTCCATCCTATTCGTAATACTTGGCATGCAGTTAATGCTAATATTCTGGCCTTCTCTACCATAAGGCTCAATAGTACACAGTATTCTAAAAGTTTTATTCCACCTGCTACCAAGTTGTGGAATGATCCTAATCGGGTAGTTGAATCAGTAGAACTTCGAAAGCTCAAACTTGCAGCAAATGTATTTAAGTTGAACAGGCTGACATGAGACTTTTTAAAGATTATCTATGAAATATCTATTTTGATGTTGCTGTTTTGACAATATTTTGTTATAATTGTTCAATATTTCTCATATCGTTTATTTATTTCCTTATTTCCTTTACTCACTGGGCTATTTTTCCTTGTTGTGTTCCTTGCTTTTCCAACTAGGGTTATAGCTTAGCTAATAATAATAATAATAATAATAATAATAATAATAATAATAATAATAATAATAATAATGGGAAATACGCTTCCACTACAATCAATAATAATGGTAATGAATAATCAATTTTCTATCAGTAAAAATGGTAACTACGCATTTTTCTCTGCTACCTTTAATAGTATTCACGAATGAAAATTTAACATTTGAATGACGTAGATCATCGATCTAAGCTTTCCATTACTTTGTTGAATGATTATATGCAGAAAGAATAACATTATCATAGGCTTATAAATATCATATTTTCAAAGGGCGGTAGTTCAAGGAAAATTATTTTTCATTTCGACAATCATACCAAATATGGCTTTTGCTGGATGAAATCCCATTGGTGAGGGAGGGAGACAGACAGACTTCCATAGTAATGTTTCAACTCCATTGAAGAAGACAACAGAACTAGTAAACAAATATGAGAGAGAGAGAGAGAGAGAGAGAGAGAGAGAGAGAGAGAGAGAGAGAGAGAGAGAGAGAGAGAGAGAGAGAGAGAGAGTAATCTTTATCCTATGTCGATACCATTATCACCAACGTTGTCATGCACATCCATCTGCAAGATCTAGCTGTTCACCAGAAACCCTAAGCTTTTTACTATACAAGTTTAACGTATGGAGTTAAACTTAGACCAGAAATGGTTTCAAACTTTTTCTTAACGATTGTATTAAGATAGTTATAAGAAGCATTTGATACAAGACAACCTTGTAGCCAGAGACTTACACAAACTTTCCAAAGAACGGAGGAATAATTACATGTAACTCCTTCGCCTATAGCAACAAGGAATAACATCATTTCTTCCCGACTCCATGTCCATAAGGCTCTCATATATATGTATTAGGATCCTCAGTTCTATTAAACTCCCTCATATTCAGATTTTACAAAGTAAATATTTTGACAAAGTATAAGTTTTCGCAAGGGCATTAGGTCTTGTTAATAATCATTAAAGTTCTATAATATTCCGGCATCTTGTCAGTTTTCACCAGGGTTACGGGACCAGGGTAGATAAAAGAGTAGAGAGGTTTACAAAAACTTTCTGAGAGAGAGAGAGAGAGAGAGAGAGAGAGAGAGAGAGAGAGAGAGAGAGAGAGAGAGAGAGAGAGAGAGAGAGTACACAAACATGCATACACACAACTATCTACAAAACTATCAAACATCCTTATGACTGCAGTAATGAGAGAGGTAAGTAATATATGAGAAGTTGCGAGATAAGAAAATGAGTTTTGAATGGAATGTGGAATGGTTGATAATTACAGATGATACTGTGGTCATAGAAGTATTGGAGGGGAAACTCTTTGATTTAAAGAAAAGCAAGAGTATTTAGGAGTCATCTGTGTAAAGGTAAAAAGTAACTTGTGTGTGTTTTAATGTAGGGATTCATGAACGAGTCTGCAGTTAATGGAGTTAATTGATGAACGTGGTTAAACACGATGTGATTTTCTAAGGAGCCACCCCTCTATATATATATATATATATATATATATATATATATATATATATATATATAAATATATATATATATATATATATATATTTATATATATATATATATATACATATATATATATATATATATATATATATATATATATATAATATTATTATTATTATTATTATTATGATTATTATATATATATATATATATATATATATATATATATATATATATATATGTATATATATACATATACAATATATATACATACACATATATATGTTATATATATATATATATATATATATATATATATATATATATATATATATATATATATATATATATTCAAATAAGCCATATATATTTTTGATACATTAATGTCTGGATTCTCTTAACGACCTCGGGATCAGAGCCCCAGGTGAAATCACACAAAGACAAGAGCTTGGCTCCGGCTGGGAATCGAACCCTGAACGGCAAGCTTGTATAGACAGTGACCAAGTGGCTTAGTCACTGTCTATACAAGCTTGCTGTCCAGGGTTCTATTCCCGGCCGGAGCCAAGCTCTTGTCTTTGTGTGATTTCGCCTGGGGCTCTGATCCCGAGGTCGTTAAGAGAATCCAGACATTAATGTATCAAAAATATATATGGCTTATTTGAATATGAAAAACACGTAAAAATGTGCAAAATTTATCATATATATATATATATATATATATATATATATATACATATATATATATATATATATATATATATATGTGTGTATATATAATTACATATATAAATATATATATATATATATATATATATATATATATATATATATATATATATATATATGTTTCACCCAATCTATGAAATTGTCCATTTCATGAAGTGGGCTAACCACTTGCCCATTTCATGAACTGAGCAAACCACTTGCCCAGTTCATGAAATGGGCAAGTGGTTAGCCCATTTCATGAAATGGACAGTGTCATGCATGAATCTTAAAATTTTTTCCAAACTAGTTTCTAAACCAGAAAAAGTTGTTTAAAAGTCTTTTATTAAGTGTTGTAATACAAACACTTTTAACATAATATATGATGGCATTTTCAAAGTATCTTGTATAACCCCTTCAAGCTTTAGTCATGGAAGAACAAATAGCAAGTTGTGCTGCCTTGTGGTCTACTGAATACGAGAAGACTGTAATTGCCATTATGAAGAGAGGAAAGACTGGACAGACGCTTAAAAGAGATCACTACCACATCTTGCAAACTTTTCAGATTGCCTCCTTTGGTGAAATAGAAACAGTTAAAAAGAAGAATGGAAAATATATGGCAACTAAAGAATCAGTCACAGGAATTATCCAACAAGCCCACATTAACACCGGCCATGGTGGCGATAAGAAGACCTACAAGGAGGTGTGTGAACAATATGGAAATATTCCAAGATCAATTGTGTCACTATATATCGCGCAGAAAAGAAACGGCAGCAGGAGTTGTAGTCAGACCACTGTCCGTAAGAGATCTCAATGAAAGGGGACAAGTAGATATGGTCGATATGCAGACTATGAAGGATGGAAGTTATCGCTTTATTCTGCACTATATGGAGTATCTAACGAAGTTTCATGTGATTCGTCCCCTGAAATCATAGACAGCAGCTGAGGTTGCCAATGAACTTATTTTCATATTCTTGGATATTGGTGCACTACACATCCTTCAGTCTGACAATGGACTTGAATTTACGGCTGAAATGATCCAAGAACTTGCCTCACTATGGCCTGAACTCATCTTAGTAAATGGGCGTCCTCGGCATCCCCAGAGTCAGGGATCTATTGAAAGAGGTAATGGGGATATGAAACTCAACCTCATGGCATGGATAAGAGACAATAATTGTGCTAAATGGAGTTATGGTGTCCGTTTTGTTCAGGGGGCCATGAACAGTTCATATCATGAGGCAATCAAGATGACTCCCTATCAAGCGCTCACTGGCAACAAGCCAAGATGTGGTCTTAAGTCAAAATTACCAGATGCATTCATCAGCAAAATATCGTCTGGTATTGAAGAAGAACAACTTGAAAGGCTTATAGAAGTTCCACTTACCGGGGATTCAGCTCGGGATGACGTAATATCAGTAGACCCTGAATGTGAACGTGAACCACATCCAGTTGCAGACTCTCAGAAGCAACCTGCTATGGAACAAGAAAATATCTCAACCGAAGTACTGCATCCAGCAAAACAGGCAAGAGAGGAAGATGAGTATGGTCTTCAAAAGCAAGCTCAACGAATGTTAGCACGCAGCACTAGATCAATGCGAGCAGTTTATGCTGGAGACTATGTGTCTGTACAGGTGTCTGAATTTGACCGTAGTAAAGGAGACCCCCTAACATAGTGGTGTTCTTGTTTGAAAGGTAGCCTTCGATGCAACAGTGCTTGCCACAGCCACAAATCATGTGACAATATTGACAAATATATGACCATTGATTACATAGACGTGAAATTTGTCTGTATTTTTAATGATTAAAACAGCTGTTTAAAAATGTTTTATTTTATTTTATTAAAAGTTTTTTTCAACTTACAATAATTTGTATTAGTTTTCCTTATTTTGACCCCAATACTAAGAAAAAATATATATAACCAGTTTGTGTATGTCCGTATTTATTGCTGTTCAGTTCTAGTAATATTTCTTTCACTAAGTTGTGTTTAAAGTAGCTTGTTTCATTAAGTAAAGTCCTTTCGTGTTGGTTAGTTTTTCCCCTTCCTGCACAAATACTTTATTGGTCATTATAACGATAGTTTATCTGAATTTCTCTGAATAATATTATATGACATTGAAGTGCAGAAAGATTTGATCTTGCATCATGGCTGCCCATTTCATGAAATGGGTAAAGGTTCATTTGCCCATTTCATGAAGTGGGCTAACCACTTGCCCATTTCATGAACTGAGCAATTGGTTTGCTCACTTCATGAAATGGGCAATTTCACAGATGGGGTGTAATATATATATATATATATATATATATATATATATATATATATATATATATATATGTATATGTATATATATATATATATATATATATATATATATATATATATATATATATATATGTGTATATATATATATATGTGTATATATATATATATATATATATATATATATATATATATATATATATATATATATATATATATATATATATGAGTGTGTGTGTGTGTATGGGTAAAGGCATTCGATAGGTTCCAGAAGACACAATTAAAAGTGCCATTGTTTGTGTTCAGACGTTTTAATTCCAAACTGTAGATGAAAAAAAAATAGTTAAACTTTACATGATATATTAAAACAGTGTTAATAGCAAATTAAAACTTCATAAGTTAATATTGCTTAAACATTTTCAGTAAAAAACAATGCGGACCAGCTCTCACCAAACCTTCCAAAGGAAAAAGGGAAGAAGGGATGACCAAAATATAACACAAACTACGGCTTCAGTTATGATAGGGAAAGAGGCGAGGGGAAACGTTGAAGTTCAAAGATGGAACCAGACTTTTGATGTATAAGAACTCAAGTGTAGTTAGAAACTCTGCATTGCTTGTTCCACCTATAAGAGAGAAATATTTTTTCTTTTCTTTTTTACCTCAATTTTACATATAGAGATGGTTCCTCATTCGAAAATTCGGCTGCACACGGTTTTTGACTGAACCACTTATGGCTACAGTATCTCATCTGCAATAACCTCCGACAAGAGCTGACATAGATACCGGGACATCTTGGGCACTAGAATTTATGAATAACGTTGGATCTCATGAAGGTCTACAGTTTGTCCTTGTGACACAAATCTTGAGTGGATTGACTTGAATTAATTTGAGGTTAAGGCAACCGAATTCACGTTAATTTTTATTTTTAAATTTGGTTGGATCTTACCTAGTATAAAAGGAATAGTGACAAACATATTTTTCTCGAAAATACTATTAGAAGTTGTCATATATATGGTTTGCAAAATTATTAAGAGCTGCTGCAACGACATTTCTCTAATCCGACACACTCTAATAAGGTATTAAAGATAGATTGATTGATTTAGAGTTATCTAGCATCGAAGGTCATTGACGCCGATATCGTTTGTTATAAATAAAGAATCAAATAATATTCAATTATAAAAATATTTTTGTCACCATTCCTTTTATTTCAGATAACATTGTTCATCTCTGGATCCTGCAAAGACCTTCAAGTAATACCTACAGTGCACCGCTTAAGGAGGAAATGAGAAAATGGAAAGGGAAAACATTTCAAAACATTAGCTAGACGAAAGAAATTTTCCTCACTAGTGCTGATGTGTGTAATTGTAGATGAACATTTTAAATACTATCTTTACAAAACAATCAATTACATTGTACAGTATATAATCCTTTTACCACAAGGAGTGGTAAAACTACACTGTACAAACATTTGCTGTAAAAATACGGTAAAAATCCTAGAATGAATGTAGCCAGACAATTACCATTTAAAAAAGAAACTGATATATATACGTAAAGGAGTGACATTACGGTCACCAACCCGTAAAAGAAAATAACAAAATATGGTAAAAAAAAAAATACGGTCGCCTGTGTTTTACTGAAATAAGGCTGAGAACAGTATATATTTACGGAGAATTTCCGATTAAATTTACGGGTATTTTAACAATGTACACGATAATCATCAAATGTAATAATCCTGGCAACGACCAACTTATTTCTTATTGAAAACTCACTATGCTTGATGACAGAAAATAATTATTTGAATTATTTTTGAATAAATAAATCATACCGGAAAGTAGCATCTCTTCAGAGTTTACAACATATACAGATTCTTTAATTTTCATCTTCTCATTAAATGAGTCAACGGTATCCAAGCAAGAATCATTGAAGTGATATGATGAAGCAAATCATTATTGATGTAAGTACGATAATGAATCCTCTTTCCAAAGGCTATGTAAAAAAAATTTGAGCCTCTCTAATTAGGCCCTTACACTGCCACTGGCATCCATTGCAATGTAAATATGAAAATAAGGTGGAAAAACGTCCTATCCTGCATCTGTCACCAGTTTCTTGCATATTACTTAGCAAAGGGTTAAGAAATACCATAAAACCACTATAAATCCAGTATGGATTTCTGGTCTCCTGTCCTACCTGAATATATACTTACAAATACAGTAGTTGAGGAGTATGTTTTTCGATATGTAAAACCTTTGACAAATACTGAAATACAACACTTTACATAGCGGTGAAAGCTTAAACATAAAAAATAGTAAAATATCCTTAGACCTTTTCATATGTACCCTGATAATAAAACTCAAGGAAAATTGGAACTAAAAACATCTAAACAAAACAAAATTTTGCTAACTTATCATATAAAACAAATATATATATACATGTATATATATATATATATATATATATATATATATATATATATATACATGATTTTTATATAAATATGTATACATGCACAAACACACACACACACACACACACACATATATATATATATATATATATATATATATATATATATATATATATGTGTGTGTGTGTGTGTGTGTGTGTGTTTATATATATATATATATATATATATATATATATATATATATATATATACATATATATATATAAATATATATATATATATACATATATATATATATATATACATATATATATATATATATATATATATATATATATATATATATATATATATATATATATATATATATATATATATATATATATATATATATATATATATATGTGTGTGTGTGTGTGTGTGTGTGTATCCGGTCACGCTTGCTCTGCCCGTCCATCGAGTAGGGGGAGAAGGGGTAACCATACCCTGGTGGAGGTTGCGTGTGCATACATATATATATATAAAAATTTATTAGCCATTTTTTATGGGTTGCGTACACTAGTGTCTAATGATTAATAACAGGAAAAATGCATTAACTCATAATACCAGCTAAGATTAGAGTCTCGGGTAAATTATGGGAAATGAAGTTAAATTCTAACAAAACCAAAAGCTTGATTCTTAGTAGGTTCGGGGATGTGGAACCTCTACACCCAGAATTTTGTATAGGAAAACATTCCTCAGCTAAATTCAGCTTATTTATGATTATACCATTCTCGAATACAATTAGATTTTTAGGAACCTATTTGGTCTCCCTTCCTCCAAATGCAAATAAAAATAGGAGCATTAAGAAAATATTTAAGGATTTTTTGAAGACCTGTGCATTAAGAAAATTCTATTATTCTGCCAAGTTTTGAATATTGTTCTCTAGTCTGGTCTTCAACGGTTGACTGTCATCTAAATTTGTTGAACAATTTCTTCAAGTCTACTACATTCCTTATCCCTTATCTGGATAACAATATCTGACACTCTCGTTCAGTTAGCTTATTTTGGTAGCTGTACAAGATTTCCCATCACGCGGTACTATACATTTTTTTTAACAAAGCTCAACACTACAAATAATCTGGTTGATTTGTTCCGGCTGTGATCAAACTTTGGAATTACTTCCCTAACCAAACTTGGTTATTTATGAGTAGGTTGAATGAATCTGGTTTTTGAGTAATTTCTAACCTGTTTTCAATATTGTCATACATTTTAATTTGCCTCTTCCTTTTATTCTTTTACTCTTTGTTCTGCGTCTTTTTTTTCTTTTTTTTTCTTTTTTTTTTCAATTGGGGCCCTTGATCTTATAGGAAACCGATTTTCCAACAAAGCTTGGCTTGTAATAATGTTATAAACGACCAAAGGAACGAAGAATGGAAACACAGAGCAATATTCGC
>NC_090746.1:41214176-41224176 GCF_036898095.1 Palaemon carinicauda | reverse complement strand
TGATCATTATCTTAGTTTTACTCATAATCATTTTCAGTCTTACATTTTTTTTCTCTATTCAGGTCTTCTATCATCTTTTGCAATTTCTCCCATGATTCACTAAACAGAGCTATGTCATCTGCAATTCTTAAGTTTTAAGCTATTCCCAATTCACAGCAATTCCTACATTTCTCAATCTATTTTTTTTTTAATTTCTTCTAAGCATGTTGTGAGTTATTTAGAAGGGATAGGGTTTCCCTATCTAACTCCATTATCAATCTGAATTTTTCTCATTACCATTACGTAGTTTTAGGATTTCTGTACTTCTTGCATAGATATCTTCAAGTGTTCTAACAAAAGATTCTTCTAGTACTAGTTTTTGAAGAGCTTTCATTACCGCTGATGTTTTGACAGAACCAAAAGCTTTTTCATAATATATAAAAGCTATAAATATTGGTTTGTTACAGACACGGATATGGTCAGTTGTTGAATACCCAGTTCCAAAGCCTGCCGGCTCCCTTTGTTGATTAAAGTTTAGCTGCCTTTCTATTCAGCCTGATATGATCATTGTGAATATTTTATATATTAAGGAGAGCTTACTTATTGGATGGTGATTTTTCTGGTCCTCATTGTCTCCCTTTTTGTGAATTAGTATATTGAGGAGGTTTTTCTATGCTGTAGGTATAGAACATTCTTGCAGAAATTTTGTATAAAGTTCAACCAGTTTTACTACTATTAAATCACCTCCATTTATTATCAAATCAATGGATAGCCCATCTTCTCCTGCTGCTTTGCCTCTTTTCATGCCTTTTGATGCTTTCTTTACTTCTCCTACTGTTACGTCTGGTACTGGTTCAGGTGTTGCATTATTTCTGTTGGCAAAGTTATTTCTTACATCACTATTGTATAGTATTGTATAGAAATCCACTGCAGTTTTTATCACTTTATCTCTATTGTCCTTTAAATCATCCTTTAAATCAAACATCTGTTGGTGCCCTGTTCCATTTCTTTTCATAATTGTTATGCTTCTTCCTTTCTTTATTGTTTCCTCAATTTTTGAACGACTGTGTTTACAAATATCTTAGGTTTATATTTTTTTCATTGTTTTAGATAGTTCTGCTAATTCTATTTAATCTATCCGGGATTTTACCTTCATTTCCAATTACTTCTTTATTAGGTTTTTTGTATATTCTGACAGTGTTCCTTGATCTTGTTTCGAACTTTTCCACCTATCTCTTGTGCTGATTCCAATACAAATTTAGTTAGAACAGTATTCATTTTTCCTTTTGTGTCTTCCATTTCATCCTTTAGCTGGGAATCCTATTTTGTATTGCTGAACAAAACACTTCAGATTTCTTTTTATCACAGGAGTGCCTATTTTCTTTCTTGAAATCAGTTATTCACTTTCTTTCCTTAGATCTAAAAAAATTTTGTTTCTCACCATCCTATGGTCGATTGAATTTAACCTGTTTAGCACAGTACAATCTTTAGCAAAATTAACTTTTTCATTGTGAATAAAATCTCTTTCATTTCTATTTTCTCAATTTTGACTTCTTCATGTCCATTTTCTATAATCCCTTCTATATAAAAAGTGTTCACGACTTTAAGATCATAATCATCATCTCCTCCTACACATATTGACGCAAAGGGCCTCAGTTACATTTTCACAGCCGTCTGTATCTTGAGCTTCTACAGTAATTCAATACGTCTCCATTCATCATCTACTTCGCACTTCATAGGCCTCAGCCATATAGGCTTGGGTTTTCCAACTCTTCTAGTCTCTTGTGGAGCCCAGCTGAGCGTTTTGTGAATAATCTCTCTTGGGGAGTGCGAAGATCACGCCCAAATCATCTCCATCTCCCCTCATCATGATCTCATCGACATATGGCACTCGAACAATCTCTCTTATAGTTTCATTTCTAGTTCTGTCCTGCTATTTAAATCCCAATATCCTTTTGAGAGCTTTGTTCTCAAATCTACTAAATCTATTGGAGATTGTTTCATTGTCATACCATAATTTATATCCTTAGAGTAACACCGATCTCACTAAACTGATATATAGTCTGATTTTTATATGTAATTCTAAGAAATTTGATTTCCCAATTTTACTTAACATAGTAATTGTCTGATTTGCTTTTTTTCAATTTTTAACTAAACTCTAATTCTAAAGACCCTGTATTAGAGATCATAGTTCCTAAATATTTAAATTATTCTACCTCATTAATCCTTTCTCCTCCCAATGGTATTTCATCTCCCATTGCATACTCTGTTCTCATCATCTGTCTTTTTTTTTTTTATTTATCTTGGTCCCAGCTTCGTGCGATATTTCATTCATTCTGGTAAGCAAGCATTGCAAATCCTGTGGTGTTCTGCTAACAAGGACAGTATCATCAGCATACTCTAGGTCTGCTAATTTCCTATCACCAATCCAGTCCAATATTTTTCCACCATCTCCGACTGTTCTACGCATTACAATATCCCTGAGGAATATAAACAATATAGATGACAACACATTCCCTTGAAGTTCTCCGCTGTTCATTGAAAATTCATTTGATATGACTCCAATAACATTAACTTTTCATTCGCTATGCTCATGAAAAGACTTAATCAAATTTAAATATTCAAGAGGAATTCCATAATAATGCAGGACTCTCCACATAATTGGCCGCTGCACTCTATCAAAGGCTTTTTCATAGTCCACAAATGCCATCAAAAGTGGATTTCTATATTCTACGCATTGCTGTACAACATCCCTCAAAATGAAAATTTGGTCAGTGTAACTCCTACCTTTTCAAAATCCTGTTTATTCATAGGTACATTAAATCAATAAAATTAAAAAAAAAAAGATGCACTAGACAAGAAACTAGAAACGTGTTTATGCGATAACTCTCCAATCGCACTGTTAACAAAGGCGGTGTTGAGCAACAATACAGAGTTAAAGTAATGAGTAGGAAAAAAACACTAGTATAATACATTATGCCTTGCAGAATTCACACAAGAAGAACTAGAATGGCAACTGAAAAATTGCATTCGTGAGAGATTTGCACAATGTTTGAAAATAGAAAATGGCGCAACATCCACGTGAAGAGGAAGAATAAAGGATAATAGCACTATTACGAAATGGAAAACATGTGCAATACTGGAGCAAGCTTACTGAGAATCCTCTTTTTATGAAAAGAAGGATGCTTATATACCTTCATCTAATGCATGTATTCAATACTTTGGTCTCAAAGGGACCTCTGAGATATGACGAATTGGTTAAAGAGCAGCAATATTATAACAGATTTGATTATTCCCTCTGATAAGAAAAGTTAGTAAGTTTTATTGTTATAAATACGGTAACGCGAAAATATCAAGTCTACACTTCATTCCGGAATTCACTGGCGAATATCAAAATAAAAATTTTACGTATTAGAGAAGAAAAACATATTGATGACAACATATGCACTGAGAGGCTAAAAAAATCCACAGTCAAAACTTCTGATCAAACACCATGAGAATCTTTATTTGAATATGATACAGAATGTGTATCTTCGCATAGCTATATAGATTGATTGCAAGAGATACTTGAGCAACTGATTTACTAATATCAGCATCTTTAAAAAGAGGGTAATATAATTTGCATAAGATCTTCAGTTATGCATATGATGGAAGAAATTGTTAATATCATTCACTGATATTGTTTGTCCTCTCTAGAGTAAAAGCCAAGTTAAAAAAGAAAAATTTATAAGACAAATATTTATGGAACAATAAACCAGGATAGAAGTGGGAAGTAATGCTGCTACAATGATATTACATTTGTATTAAAATTCAACTGTTTTAATGCACTGATACATACTATTATCACAGCTAAAGAAAGCCTCCCTTTCTCCCAATGAATCAATGTTTCGAGATAGTTAAGAAAAACCATTACATACAGGTTTTAGGACATCACACAAAATATAAAAAAAGTATATAGGGTTTTATAATGAAACGCTGGGTTGAGAGAATAACGTTTTCTAGCACGTCAAAGGTATGACAGTACTAGACAGGAGGCAAGACAAAAAGCCGTTAAAATTGCATTCCTAAAAGCTTGCATATCTTGTCAATAGATCTGGTAACAAAACCTTACAAAGAGGAATGGATAGAAACAGGTGTCATAGCAAAGACGACTTTAAAAATACGTTAAGACATTTTTTTTAGTTAATCCTCTAGGCTGGACATTCAATGAGAGAGAGAGAGAGAGAGAGAGAGAGAGAGAGAGAGAGAGAGAGAGAGAGAGAGAGAGAGAGAGAGAGAGAGGCATATGTACTCTATCCTTTAAAATATTTCTCTACGCATTTCTGGAGATAGCATAACCATTATAAAAAACACGTGAATAATCAAAAACTAAGGCTAAATTAATCATCACTACGAAGACGCTGGCGTCTATAACACAATGCGTAGAAATAACACCAAACATAACAATCAAAGCGAAATTGACACAGCCAATAAGAAATATTCTTATTTACTAACAAAAGCAGTTCTCTGAAAATATCAGTTATTACACACATTTATACCGAGCAATATAGCTTCAAGATCAAAAGTAATATCGATGATATATCCAATTTCTAATGTTTATCAATAGTTGTGGAATACATTTTTTTTTTTGCTTCCTATAAGCACTTCCGTAATTCAACTAATACTGACTTTGATATTTCTTAAAGACTTTCTATAATATATACCATGCCTCGATAGCCTAAATTAGACAAGATAACAGGAGGATTTACAATTAGACAACTTTCTTGAGTTAAGTACGGGGGCAAATTGGAAATATATGATGGGAGAAAGCCTTTTTTTTATATCTATGACGAATGGAAATACATGGTAGAAAAAATAATCCTTTTGTATATCTGATGAATTCATGAACCTTAAGAAGTAGCAGTCAATAAGGTGTCTTAGTGGTGGACAAACACATTACTTTCTAAATTAGAATGTATCAGTTTATTTACAAGGCTAAAGAAATTCATGTGACATACCTGAAATTAACCCCACCTTTCCCCAATAGGAGAGAGAGAGAGAGAGAGAGAGAGAGAGAGAGAGAGAGAGAGAGAGAGAGAGAGAGAGAGAGAGAGAGAGAGATGTTTAACTATGTATAAATTTACGAAATACTGGTTTTGATAAAATGTAGAAAAATTTCTTCGTTCTATATCGTTTTGTCGGTTTTAAATTTACATACATCAACCTTACTGAAAAAATCCTTGACAATGTAAATCGATTACGAATATTCCATGAATACGGTATGTTCTGTAAATAAAACATTCCATTTCCACTTTAAAAAGAAAAAAACTCAATTCCATGATGATACGTAATTGAATTTCTTTTATACAATATATTAATTGAAATCTAATGATAATCCATTTACTTCGGTATATTCATACATAACATAATGTTCTAAGAAGATCCGTAACGATGCCATTCAATGTACATTTTAAAGCTGGTTACGAATTACATAAATTATTCTAAAAGGTAAATCAATGACATGCTCTTTTTTTATTATTATTATTATTATTATTATTATTATTATTATTATTATTGCCAGCAAAGCTGAAAACACTAGTGCGGATGGCAAGATGCTATAAGCCTAAGGGCCCCAACGAGGAAAAATAGCCCAGTGAGGAAAGGAAATAAGGAGATAAATAAATGATCTGACAAATATTGAACAATTAAAATGAAATATTGTAAAAACAGTAACAATATCAAAACAGATTTTTTCATATATAAATTAGAAAAAGACTCATGTCAGCTAGTTCAACATAAAATTCTTTGCTGCAAGTTTCAACATTTGAAGTTCGATCGATTCAAATACCCAATTACGAAGGTCATCCCCCAACTTGGTCAAAGCTGGAATAAAACATCAAGAATAATGTGTAGTATTAAGCCTCATGATAGAGAAGGCCTGTTTATTAGAATTAACTGCATGCCTAGTATTACGAACAGGATGGAACTGTCTGGAAAGATTTGCATGTAAAAGATGATCAGAATTATGACAAATTTTATGCAACACGCATAAAGAACTCATTGAACGACGGTGTACGAGATTAATATCTAGATCAAGAATAAAAAATATAACAGACCGTAAGTTCCTGTCCAACAAATTTAGATGAGAATCAGCAGTTGAAGACCAGACAGGAGAACACTACTTGAAACTAGGCAGAATGAAAGAATTAAAACACTTCTTCGGAATAGATTGATCACTGAAAATCTTAAAACACTTTTTCAAAAAGCTAATATTTTTGTGCAATGGAAGAAGATACAGACTTAATGTGTTTCTTATAAGTACATTTGCTGTCGAGAATCATACTTAAAATTCTAAAAGAGTCATGCAGAGTTAAAGAAACATTATCAATGCTGAGATTCAGATGTTGGGGAGCCATCCTTGACCTACTCTCAATCATACTTCAAGTTTTGCTATAATTCAACTTCATGCTCCATAATTTACACCATGCACTACTTTTAGCTAGATCACTATTAAGGGACTCAGCAACACCAGATTTACATTCAGAAGATGTAATTGATGCAAAGAGTGTAGCTGCATCTTCATGTGCAACGACCTTGTTTTCTAGGTCAAACCATATGTAATGTGTATATAGTATGAAAAGTAAAGGGCCAAGAACACTACCCTGAGGAACACCGGGTATCACATTCCCATACTCACTATGTTGTCCATCAACAACAACTCTTGGCGATCTATTGCTTAAAAATTCCATAATAAGGCTAAGAAACGACCTACTTACTCCCAACGGTCTGAGTTTGAAAACAAGCGCCTCATGATTAACATGGCCAAAGGCAGCCAATCATACGAACTTCTTGACCACAATCAAGGGATTTCTGTACAGCATTGGAGATTGTAAGAAGGACAACACATGCACCTAGGCCTTTACGAAAATCAAATTGCAAACTAGGGAACAGATGATTACCTTCAGCAAACCTATTAAGACGTTTTGCCAAAAGACGTTCAAAAACTTTAGACAATAGGGCTGTTATGGATATTGAGTGGTAATCTATTGGACTTGAGCTACCACAGAAAAATTTACATAGTAGAGTAACTACTAATTCCCCAAAAAGTGCTAAAATCTCCTCTTCTTGCTAACTTGCGCTGAAATTACAGATAACTTTGGAGATAAGAAATCTGCAGTTTTTATAAAAAAAAAAAAAAAAAAAATACCAATTGGGTCTACACCTCCAGAAGCAACAAGGTCCACCAAGAGAGCTTTAATTTCACGAGATTGAAAATCTAGACTACTATGAGATTCAGGGCCTCTGTAACACGGTTTTTTCGCAATAACTTTTTTTCTATGAATTTAATAAATATAACGCTTATTCAGAATGCACATTATATCTACACATAAATTTTGACTATATTCTGCATTACGTAGGTTGAATAAATTTGGTACTTTATTAAGTAAAAGTGAGGATTTTTGAAGACGGGCCAACTTACTCAGAGAAAAGGTTTCGAACGCACTCGTTACGTAACTTATGACGGCATTTCTTCTCTCTTTCTCGATCGATGATTGGTTATACGTAACGAAGGCTATACCTCTGCCAACAATAACACAAAAGTGTAAATAAAAGCAAAGCAGTACACCTTTATGAACTCTGAAACCTCTCCACTGAGAATTGTCATAATGAACAAACGAACAAAATATGTTAATAAATACAAAAACACTTCGATTATTAGTCTAATTCCCATAATAAGTTTCCTAAGAAATTACAGTCTACTTTATATGTCACAATCAGATTGACAAGGTGTATGGATTAGTTGGTAATTTTCAAAAACGTAGTAGACCAGCTTGATTTGATAACTGCTATATCCAATGTCCAGTAATTTTTATTTATTGTCTAGCTACCTACGTATTTACTGTAAAAAAGAAAAAAAATAAATAACTGGTACCATATTTTGGCTTTAAACCTTCACCAGTAATTATCGTCAGAATGATGACTTCACGAGGCTCCACCCACTTTGGCCTCGTTGTAATTCAGGATAACACTGAAGGCTATCATGGGCATTGTTGGATCAGAAAATTTAAATTCTGGCCATAAAAACTAATTTTTCGAGTAGTTGTAAGAAGTGGTAAATGATCCTCAAGGATCCCAGCAGTTGGCCTAAACGTTTAATTCATGTATAGTACTGTTACGGCACTACTGCTACAGTACAGTAGTATTACTACGCTAGCACAAATACCCCACCCACATTTATGTATCGTTCCGCCATTCATAAAGTCTTTGTCATATTCTTTCACTGTGCAATAAGCCATGGCCTCCTCAGAAATTAAGTTTAACTTTAGATGATAGGTTATTTCATTAAGCTGACAAATTATGGCAACTGGGTATGTTATTGCCGATATTGAAGCTAAAGATAAAGTATGGTATCATTCCTTCATTGCATTATCATCTTTACTACTATTTGTTTTGCTACATGTAGTAATTATTTTAAAGGATAAATGAATTATGTTCACTTCACTTCTATAAATTCCCATTAGATGTACAAATACAACTACTAAAACTATTCAGGATTTATTTATAAAATGCAGTCATGCCCAAAACATAGCTAACACGGTTGGTCTGATGGAGATTTTAGCACAAAAATCTTATTTTAACAAAAATAGTTATATAAAGACTGTTTACATACAATCCCTCTCTTTCTCTCTCTTTTGGTGGCATAGTGAATAGTTAATAGAAATGTTTAAAAAGCCTGAATGACATTACAAGTATTATAATCCTGTTACGCTAAATACAAATCAGACTATAAACATTGGATTTAAACTAGAAACTGAATAATTACCTATTCAGGCTATAGTAAATATGGCCACGGGCTTTCTCTTGACTGTATAAAGTTGCAAGTCGTAAGACAAATGCAGTTTTGCAACCACAGGGGCAATTCCAAATCCTGTTAGCCATTCTTGACTGTTATGGGTTTCAGAGCCGATGGAAGAAGTTGAATGGGTGTCTGGTGGATGGGCGGGGCAAAATTTTGTCAAAAGGTGTTTACATTGCTTACGTAGTGAATGTTTTCGACTCTTGGCTCGTTATCACTGGCCATGGCGTCGGCTAGATCATTTTTACTCTATAAAAATTAAAACTATTGTGTTTAGGTTATTGATAATGCTGACAAAATTTGTGTGTGGTTGTAAAATATACATATGTCAACTTTCAGCTACATCCGATGCTTTGATAAGGAGCAAAGTCCAAAAAACCGTGTTACAGAGGCCCTGAATCTCATAGTAGTTAGTTTAGACTCAAGAAAACAGGAATGAGAAGGATGGTTTCTACTTACTCTGCTTACTGTCGAACACATCAGTCAAAGGTTGCCTTTTTCTTTGGATAGTGAGTGGCAGAGCCTTCCGGTTTAAGTAAAGGAGGAACTGCTGCATTTACACTAAAGAGTGCAGATTTGAGGGTAGACCATCACTTATGTTCCTGGGTCGTACCAGAAAGGGTTCGTTTTTTGGATAATTGTTGTTCTTTTCAGTTGAAGCATAAACTCTCTGGGCAAACGCTCTAAGCGGAATATTGTTATTCCATCTCAAATCTGATCTGTTATCCTTCCAAAGATGATAGGCCTCCTTCTTCTCCGAATAAGTACGTCTACAATCATCATTGAAACATGGTTTGTGCTTCACTCAGTGCCTTCGGCCACGAGAAGGGATACAACTATCTTATGCTAACTAGATTCTTATTCAAAGGGACAAGAGGCTCAACACTACTATACAACTGTGACCAATTCAAACCCAAAGGTTCACTCAAAAATCCATTTTAATCAGCTTGAGATTTCATGTAAATCTTACATGAGTATGATATATCAGGGACAGGCTACTAATGAAATTACTGCATGATCAGATGTCCCAACTTGAGAACTAACCTTACTTGTTATAACGTCGGGGGTGGGGGGTCAGTGTATACGAGGTCCAAACAGTTACTAGACCTGCGAGTAGCTTCACTTTTGATTTTCTCACAGCCTGATTCAGAGGTAAAGTCTAAAGCCATCAGTAGGAGAAAAGGG
>NC_090746.1:41201676-41209176 GCF_036898095.1 Palaemon carinicauda | reverse complement strand
CTCTCTTACAGCTGAAGAAATACTGAGTCGGAGATACGCTCCATAATTTGTGCCATTATGCTCTCTACGCCAACATTTCTTATTTTCTTTAACAATTCCGACATTGTCAAGTAAATCGGTCTTTAAAAGAGGCATATTAGAAGATTTAAATTTTGAAGGAATTTATCCAGAGATGTATAAGATATCGACTCAAACAAAATTCATATTCCAATATTAATCAATGAAGCAATTCTTCTTTCAGGTGAAAAATTCATTATTAGTCCCCATATGAACGGACAGGTGACAGCATGAATAACAGAAGACCCATATCTAGCACTGGCCTGAATGACAGGAGAAAAGGAAAAATATCGACAGTGCGGAACTATCCCGACTAGAGAAAAAGGTCAGTCGTGAAAATTAAAAGAGGCAATATTATCAACATTCATATCCACAAGAAACTCTGCCCCTTGCATATCATTTTGGAATGGTGGAACATTTTCTAGTTTTATATTTCAAAATAAAATGCATCACAGGTTTGACGGAAAACCTGGCTGTGATTAACTTATTTATTTACACAAAAATCCAACACTCCTTACTAGAGGAAAGGCAGAAGGAATCGTTTACATCTAAACCGGTGTGACATTATAATATATGTGTGTTTCTGCTCACATGATAAGTGCTTGGAATACATTCTATTTACAGAAACAGAACCATTTGAATCATCTGAATAGAAAGTTTACAACATTCTTTATCAAACATTAGTTTCTGTTTTGAAGATAAACTTGCGTCGTTCCTGGAATAATAAAAGCATTTTCAACATTGTCTTATATTTGTTATGAACACGTTTTCATGTCGTCCAAGGGAGGTCGTGTTTTGGTTACGAGAATATCACTGTGAGACGCAGGGAAATGGTTCTTGCCACAGTATATACACAAGCCCGATCTAAGCCGTATTCACTATTGTCCTTGTAAAAAATGTGTAAAACTTCCAATATTATCGACAAGACGAACAAACACACACACACATGTATATATCACTATAAAATTACTATGTATGAACAAACATATATACATCTTACCATGTCTTTACCGAATGTTACTGATGACATTTACTACTCGAAATCAAGTGTAGCTGAATAGTTTTCAGAATGATCAAATTACTCTAAAGAAGAGAAGCAATAAAGAAAGAACTCATCATGCAAACTATATTTTATCTTATTATTCTTCAGTTAAATAGTGCAAATGTAAACTAGCCAGTTTAACTTCAGGATGACATAAATAAGACAGATTGAGTTTCCCATAGCTCTGCTAACTGTCAAACATATCAGTCAAAAATTCTATTTGTTCCTTTTGAAAGTGAGTAACAGTCGTTTTGGTTTAAACAAAGGAAGAACTCTCAACACTACACCATGGTGCAGATTTAAGAATAGGCCAATATTTATGTTCCTGAGTGACGGAAGAAAGGGTTTCCTTTATGGTTAAAGTGTACATTTCCAATTATAAATAGGTTTGTAGCAAATCAGGTGAAACGATATTCTAAAGTTTGTATGCCTGGAATATGGAAAACTTGAATATACATCCGTCTATACTGTATTTCAGCGGTTTTTTTTTTTTTTTTTTTTTTTTTAGCTATACATATCTGCCAAGGCTATTTACCACCAGAGTGTTATTGAGTTTTTTGACTGGCCAGATAGTATTATTGTACGTTGGATCCCTCTCTACCGTTTTTTTTTTCTTTTGCCTACACGTAAACCGAATAGTCTGCCGTATTCTTTACATATCCTCTTTCCTCATACAGCTGACACTACGATAACTGAACAATTCTTCGCTCACGCGGTTAACTAGTGCAATGTAATTATTCAGTGGCTGGTTTCTAGAAAAGACTCTTTACCTATGATAAGGAGCTCTTTTAGGACACTCTAACATCAAACCATTATTTTCTTGTCTTGAGTAATGTCATAGCCTCTCTACCATGGTCTTTCACTGTCTTGGGTTAAAGTTCTCGTGCTAGAGAGTACATGCAGGTACACTATTTTATCTGTTTCCTTGTTTTCTTTCCACACTGGGCTATTTTCCTTGAGCACTTTGGCTTAGAGCATCCTGGTTTTCCGGTTAGAAATGTACTTTTGCAAATAATAATAATAATAATAATAATAATAATAATAATAATAATAATAATAATAATAATACTTTTATTATTATCATCACTTTTATGATAATACACTTTTTTCGACAAATTTTCAATTGCTAGGTCTTTTCACTATTAAGTTTTATTTGACCACTGTTACTACGAAACCTCTAACCATTTGTAGTGTCTGGCTACAGCTCTTCTCTTACTACTTTCTGAGAGCCCTGGTAACTGGCATCACATTTAAACAAAAATCTTCATTCTTATCCTGTTAACAAGGACAACACTTTGACAGTAAGTGAGGAATAATATTTCGATAGATGTTGTTCTTCATTTCCTTGACCTAATAAAAATAGTTTTGTGTGAAATACATTTTATCATATGTATTCTGGTCATTAAACCAGTATCATTAATCTCAAGTAATCTATTCATCATCCAGATAACTAACCGTCAGCTACACAAGTTCGTTGTACTACTCTGACAAACCCTGTCATTCCGAGTATGACTGCTCAACTGTCTGATGTCGATTAAAGAGCACGTTGACTTTAAACCGTTTCAGTATGGTATGCATTTCCACCGCAGGCTGGGATGCATTGCAGTTATATATCAAAAGAGTGACATGGTAATGATCAACAATTAATCCTTCACATACAGCTCCTCTCTGCATGCTACCATCACCTAGTGTAGTTGTGAGTGTTGCATTTGGTGATGGTGAGAGCTTGGCTAATAATGACAGCCGTGCCACCAGTTTATCAAAGCCTGTGGCTGAACGTAAAAATAAAGGTACTACCTCTAAATATTGATGGATAGTAATATTCCTAATGTTATGAGCCACCAAGTCAAAGACTTTTTTAATCATTGGATGTCGAAAAAAAATAATCAGCTTATCTTAATGAAGCAACCGTGAGAGTGGTTATCTATGAACTTGAGAATGATTTTGGAAGGGGCAATTGCGGATGTAAGGAGTATTATCAAAAGGTTGAAGAATGAAATTGCAACACGGGTTTGATGGGATTTTGGGTGAGATACAGTAAGGAAGTAATCATATGACTGAGAGGCTGACTAGTATTTTCTTCCTTTTTTTTTCTTTTTTTTCTTATTACCTGGCCATTCCTGCCAGACATGGACTCTTCCTGGAAATGACAGGCCAGTGTTGAAAACATAAAAAAAAAAATTCCAATCCTGTCGTACACCTTTTGTGTACTGGTATCAATTTATAACATGGCCATATGTAAGATGATACAAGTAATAATTATTCGTTTTACATGTAAAAAAAAAAACATGAACATCCAAACATATTTAATTTGCATAATTTCCTTTTTTTATTCTCATTCCTCTTCCTTTTATTTCAAACTAAATTTTCTTTTACAGAAGATTCAGCTACCCACTTTTTGTTGGTGCTATCTACTAATTGTTAGCGTGTGAGCTAACATTCAAAATCATACTAACATTTCCCAACTTCAATTTGTTTTCTATAAAAATAAAGATTTAAGATCGTCCATTTAATGTGCCTGAAGAATATTCAGCTATAGTCAGTTTATTGTCCTTTGTTCCATTGATTTTATGTCATCCTAGGTTTAGGTCACAATGCTCTCACAGCTTTTGTTTTATCACAAAGGTTCAAGAAGCAGCTTGATTTGATCCAAATGGATAGGCATAACACTTGAGCCTAAGTCCATGGAAGAGCCTGGGACAATTCAAGTGTCTAACAGAAGACGTATTAGTTTGAAAGTGCTCTGACCTATGTGACCCAATGTACCCGGTATTACGAGGAGCGCCGATAAATGATGGGCATTAATCCCAATTACACTGGAATATTCCAGAAATCTGAGCAATGCTGAACAATCTCACCATTATCCTGAAAACACATAGTTTCCACGAAGTATTGATTGCATGCTCAGGTTGAGCTAACTTCAGTGTCGTCAGTTGTGAATGCCTTGCAATCAAGTCGTGCTGAACACTCACTGAATACTAAGATTTTTATTTGATGCACCCACAGACATCCGCTAATAGATAGCTGGCATTTCCCCTGTACTTACATAACTAGGTTCTATTGTAGGCCAGCTTGTCAGTGTTTATGACCTGGGAACTCAATGTGGAGGCTCCCACTGAACTTTAATTTAGCTTCTCTACCTAAAAATGATTAATTTTGGACATGATATGGCACTTGAGTAATCACTCTTATAGTTTCATTTCTAATCCTGTACTGCTATTTAACTCCTAATATTCTTTTAAAAGAGGGTTTTTTCTCAAATCTACAAAATCTGTTGGATATTGTTGCATTGTCATACTACGACTTATGTCCATACAGTAACACCGATCTCACTAAACTGATATATAGACTAATTTTCATAATGTAATTTCAGGCGATTTTATTTCCAAGTTTTACTTAACCTAGCCACTGTCTGATTTGCCTTTCTTCAATCTTTCATTAAAATCCAATTCTAAATACCCTGATTATTGTTCTTAAATATTTGAATGATTCCACCTCATTAATTCTTTCTCCTTCTAATGATATTTCATCTTCCATTGTATATTCCGTGCTCTTCATATATGTCTTTCTTCTATTTATTTTGAGCTCAACCTCATGTATATTTCATACATACTGGTTAGTAAGGTTTGCAAGTTCAGTTGCGTTTTGCTAATAAGGACAGCGTCATCAGTATACTCAAGGTCCGCTAATTTCCTGTTATCACTCCAGTCCAATCCTTCGCTCCCATCCCCAACTGTTCTGTGCATTAAAGAATCAATGAGGTGGATAAAAAGCACAGTAGACAAAACTTTCCCTTGGAGTATTGCACAATTCACTAGAAATGCGTACATATATGTCTATGCACATATGCCTTTTTAAAAACCTTAATTTTTTTGAGCCAGTGTAAAATTATTGAGTCTATGGAGTACTTTTGTTAGTGAAATTTTTACCTTCATACCTAATCATCATAGTTTAAAACTAAAGACAAAAGAAACACAGCTAGGGAGTTCTGGGGTCCTTTGATTGGCCAGACAACACTACATTGGATCCTTTTCTCTGATCATGGTTCACTTTCCCTTTGCCTACACATACACCAAATAGTCTGGCATATTCTTAACAGATTCTCCTCTGTCCTCATACACTTGACAACACTGATATTACCAAACAATTCTTCTTCCCCTAAAGGGTTAACTACTGCACTGTAATTGTTTAGTGGCCACTTTCCTATCGGTAAGGATAAAAGAGACTCTTCAGCTATGGTAAGCAGCTCTTCTAGGAGGACACTCCAAAATCAAACCATTCTTCTCTAGTCTTCCACTGTCTTTGGTTAGAGTTCTCTTGCTTGAGGGTACACTCGGGCGCACTATTCTATCTAATTTCTCTTCTTCCTGTTTTATTAAAGTTTTTATAGTCCATATTGAAATATTTTAGATATTATTGATGTTCTTTTAATATTTTATTTTTCCATGTTTCCTTTCCTCACTGGCTTATTTTCCCTGCTAGGGCCCCTGGGCTTTTAGCATTGCTTTTTCAAATAGGGTTGTAGCTTGGCAAGTAATAATAATAATAATAATAATAATAATAATAATAATAATAATAATAATAATAATTATGATTAAAATAATAATAGTAATAGTAATAATAATAATAATTAAGATAATAATAACATGATTATCAATAGAAGAAAATAGATAATTATCTTCTATAAACCAGAAATTAGATGAAATTAAAAGTAAAAAAGCCGTTAGAAATTCAAAGATAAAATTGGAGCTAAAAACAAATAACAGATACAGTAAATTGAATTATTCGTAAGTAAAAGCATTGTAGGGTTAGAAAACTGATAGCCCTTATTTGATTAATGTTGGAATGTTTATGGCAAAGAATTAATATCGCTGGCATTTTTGGGGTAAATTCATCAAGCAGGCCGACATGTATGTTATGATAGCTGCTGTGTCCAAATTGTAATTGGTCCCATAAAAATCGTCCCAAAATATAGGATGTTGTTTTTGCTATAGTCTGTTGTCAGATGCCAGGAAATCCCTTCTCAGAGTCTTTCCTTGTGGAAAAAGATTATCTGGGGAAGGCACCCAGTCACCCACTGTCAATGTCTTCAAACTTTACCCCACTCCCCACTACCCCCGTAAAACGTTCTTGTGCCTCTTAGAGAGCATTGACTGTAAAGCCACCGTCCAGCATTAATGTCTCTCTTCACCACAGAGCCACCTAGAGGATTAGTTCTGCCGGTATCATTGTAATGGAAGAACAATGTTTAGATTACCAGGTCTCTTTTAAGGTAGGATTTTGGATGCATCTGTTAATGGTATATACTCAGTCAACCACTTAATAATACTTTCACCACCATATCACATCTCAGCATTGCTCATTCTACTTTTCAAGATAAGATATGTTATCGGAATTGAGTGACTAACTAGGTATGTCCTATTGACAGATAAATCCAAAAGTCTACCATACAATACCAGGTACTCGGAGCATGGCTCTGACTTTCCATCAAACATGTATAAGGAGTTGCAGTCCAACGATGAGCGTGATAACCACTGTTGAATAGACAGATGATAGTCTTATGACTATCAATGTAGGATAATCTAGCCTTGCCTTTAATTTAATAGAAATCCTATAAACTATCCAAGAGTTGCACTATAAAGTAAAGGTGACCTAGTATAATGGAGGATATTCCTTCATGCACGTCTAGGTATGACTCTACTATTGAACAATGTATAACTTAATTCCCTTTAACTGGTCAGGAGTTGGGATAATAAGCTATGGCAGACTTGCTGATAGAATGGTGGTAGATCGAATATGACCCCTTATGCACAAATATGTATGAGGGTCTCTTTGCACCAAAATTAACTGGAACATATAAAATTGTAAAGCCAGAGTTTCAATAAACACGACATTATGACAGCTAACAGGGCAATACAGACAGGGATACAAGAGGATAATCTTCCTTGGAACACATCTATATATGATTGTCTACCTTTATAGCATGTTCAGCTGAAATATCTTTATCCATGATATAGCAGCGAGAAGGTAATAGTGACACTATAATGAACGGAAGGGCAAGCAAAGGGAATAACAAAATAACAGAAATATGTGCCCCTTTCATTCCTTATTACCATCAAAGTCACTATAATAAAAAATCAACCACTTCTTACAAAGCCAATTCTAGTAACAATTGTCTATACTGAGAATCATACCCAGTGATGATACAGTTTTGGAAGAGGGACGAACTAATGATTCACACAAAAAAGCAGAAAATCATGAGAGATGGATTTTGACATTGGTATTGGTGAGAGAGAGAGAGAGAGAGAGAGAGAGAGAGAGAGAGAGAGAGAGAGAGAGAGAGAGAGAGAGAGAGAGAGAGAGAGAGAGAACTTTTTACACTGGCCATCAGGAAAAAAAAA
>NC_090746.1:41189176-41199176 GCF_036898095.1 Palaemon carinicauda | reverse complement strand
AGTGGAATTTATAACCGTGTTCTAATAAAGCATGGATTTTGTACGTGTTTCGTTTTTTACCAAATTTCCTGTTTAGCAAAATAGGAATAAAAAAAAAAGAAGTATAATGGAAGTTTCAGTTCTGTAAAGTGATTATATAAATCCTCTAGAATTCACAAATACTGTACAATGAATAACATCTTACAATCAGAAAATACATAGACATCTAGACAAAATTTTTATCGCATAGGCATTGGGGAAAAATTGACAATAACTGCCGACAACCAGAATCACCATCGTCATCTGACCATTTACCACAAACACAAATGTACAATAACAAATCCCTCCATTTTTTTTTTTTCAAAGACTAACGAGGTTGGAAGAGAAGTGGTAGGTATGATAATAACACCAAGAACAGAAAAAGGCATTGAAGGAATGGAGAGCTGTAAATAGTAGATTGTAACTTGCGAAGTTTAAATCAAAGTTCTGCAATATGAGTATTATAGCTTGCTATGCAACAACAAATTATTCAAATGAAGAAACGAAAGGCGAATTCTATGAAGAACTGCTGAGAGGTAATAGATGAGATACCAGAGAGAGATATGACAATTGTGATTGGCGACTGCAATATTAAAGTTGGAACGAATAATCAAGGTATAGAAAATGTGATGGGTGTTGAGGGTCTTGGTGAAGTTGCAAATGAAAATGGAGCACATTTGATAATGTTTGGTTCGACAAACAATCTTGTTATTGGAGGTACTCTTTTCCAGCACAAGGCCATCCACAAATATATATGGACTTCACCGTGTGGCAATTGCAAAAATCAAATAGATCACATAGCTATTAATAAAGAGAGATGGAGGACTCTGAGAAATGTAAAAAACTATAAAGGTGCAGATATTGGTAGTGATCATCAGGGTTTGAAACAACTAACTTTCTGGAAGATGAACACAGAAAATCCTTTGCAATTGAATGTAGGAATCAATTTGCAGTCTTAGAGAGTTTAGGAGACGAAAAGCAGACAAATAATGAAGAATGTTGTGAAGTTAAGAACATATATCAGTCAGTTGGTATAGTTAAGTTTTGGGACATACAATTGCCAGGATAAAACCATAGGTATCAAATGATATAGGGGATACTAGAAAAAAGAAGACAAAGACAGAAATTTATTGTTGAAAGTATCCGAGGAAATGATGAAAATTACAAGGTAGATCAAGCAAAGTATTCCAGTATTGATAGTGAGGTCAAAAGAAAAGCCAGGAATAACTGGAGAGAATATTGAGACAGAAAAATAGATGACGGTGAGAAAACTATGAATTCAGGTTATAGCTATGGTGTAAGAATTGTTCATAAAATTATTAATGAAATTGCTACTGGGGCAAAAAAGATAAATATATCCGTTAAAGAGAGAGATGATCTCTAATAACAACAGAAGATGAAGAAAGGCAACGTTGGATGGAACACTTTAATGAACACATGAATAGGAGTTATGAAGGGAATAATTTGACTGATAGACTTGAAGCTGAGGAATGAATACCTTGATGTGCCAATGAAGAAATTTAGTGCATTTGAAGTCGAAGCTATTATTGAAAAAGCCCCTGGATACGAAGGAATAACTGATGAGATGATTTTTGCCGAAAATGAAGTGACTCCCAGAATACTTACAAGATATAGAATGTGGCAAGAAGAGGCAAACCCTAATGAATGGGAACCAGGAGTGCTGGTGAAAATGGTAAAGAAAGGATACCTGACTGATTGCAATAATTACAGAGGCATCACAATAAGTACGCCAGTTGTCATAGAAATATATAGTATGTTCATTCTAAAGAGACTGGAGAGAAAGGTGGAAGTTGTACTGACCAAATTTTCATGTTAAGACGTTTTACAGTAATGTGTAGAATATAGAAATCTAGTTTTTATGGTATTCGTGCACTATGAAAAAGCATTTGATAGTGTGTACCGGCTAATTTTGAGGAGAGTCCTGCGTTATTATGGAGTTCCTCTCAAATATGTAAATTTGACCAAGTCTGCTCATCAGCATACCAAGAGCAAAGTTAATGTTAATAGAGTCCTTTCATATGAATATCCAATGAACAACAGTAGAGTACTCAAAGGGAATATGCTATCACCTATGTTGTTTATCCTCCTCGTGGATTTTGTCTTGCATAGAACAGTTAGGAAGGGCAGATATAGAGAATAATGATGACGCTATCCTTATTAGCAAAATGCCACAGGACTTGTAAAGCTTACTTACCAGAATGCATGAAATAACACCTGAGGTTGGCCTTAAGATAAAGAGAATAAAGACAAAGATGATGAGAACGGAATATGCAAAGGAAGATGAAATATCATTGGAAGGAGAAAGGAGTGATGACGTGGAATCATTTAAATATTCAGGAAATATGGTCAATAATCTAGGGTCTTTAGAATTGCAGTTTAATGAAAGATTAAAAAGAATACTAATTGTACAATGGCTAGGGTAAGTAAAATTTGGAAATCAAATCGCCTGAAATTACATATAATAATTAGTTTATATATCCGGTGTTACAATGAAACAATATCCAACAGATTTTGTAGATTTGAGAAAAAACCCTCAGAAGGATATTGGAGTTAAATGGAAGGACGGGATTGGAAATTAAACTAGAAGAGGAATTACTCAAGTGCCATATGTGGATGAGATCATGGTGAGGGGTAGATGGAGATGGTTTAGGCATTCTCTTCGCACTCCCTAGAGAGATTACTTAACCAAACTCTCAAATTGGCTCCAAAAGGAACTAGATAAGAGTTGAAGTGGTTAACTACTGCACTGTAATTGTTCACTGGCTACTTTCTTCTTGGTAAGGATAGAAGAGAGACTTTAGCTATGGTAGCAGCTCATCTCGAAGGACAATCCAAAATCAAACCATTGTTCTCTAATCCTGGGTAGTGCCATAGCTTTTGTACTATGGTCTTCCAGTGTCTTGGTTTAGAGTTTTCTTGCTTGAGGGTACACTTAGGCACACTATTCTATATTATTTCTCTTTATATGTTTTTTTTTTTAAGTTTTTATAGATTTTATATAAAAGATCTAATCTAATGTCGTTACCGTTCTTAGAATATCTTATTTTGATTGTTAATTACTCTTGTAGTTTATATACTTCATGGTTTCTTTTCCTCAGTGGGCTACTTTCCCTGCTGAACTATTGAGCTTGTAGAAGCCTGCTTTTCCAACTAGGGTTGTAGCTCAGCTAATAATAATAATAATAATAATAATAATAATAATAATAATAATAATAATAATAATAATAATATTGAACTGAGTAAAATATATAATTGGAGCTTTGTATTTTAGGGCCGAATCATTTGGGAGGGGTTGGGGGTCAAGGGGTTAATTTTAAAAAGAAATATATAGAAAAGGTTACAAGATAGAATTCCTTCTTTTGCATTCATAATGGTATAATAATAATCCTGACTTTGGATCTTTAAGAATATCCTTCACATATTCAGTTCATTGGAGTCTTAGATAACGATGGAAAATATTTTTTCTTTATTCAACAGGAATATCTAATGATGAAAGTTAATTAAGCATAGTCTTATCGCAGTTACCCCGATTTTGAGTTTTCATCAGTTTTGTGAGTTTATATATGATACCTTATATTAACCATTTTATCAAATGATTTAATTTCGCAATATTAAGCTATATAAAACCCAATCATAATATCACCAATTAATGGGATTACATGGGTCTAAACTTTAAACACTTTTGTTCCCTCGTTACAAGCTCTTCTGGTTGGCAATTTATAGAATTATAAGGCCCTCTCCACTAAAGTGAAGCTCAGACCGTAAAACCATTATGTGAATACTTAAGCGAAATATGAAAGGCAAATTGTCGTATTTCTTGTAGGTACAAGTCTTCTTGTGGTATAAAGTGTTAGTTGTAAAGGAAAAGCCAATTCCTAAGCTTTATTACTAAAATGATATGCAATTAAAAACTATCAAATAAGATCAAAACTGATATTACGGGAGAAAATAAAATAAAACTACGTGAACACAAACACCTATAAATTCTATAAATTCAAGACTTGATGAAATTAATTATATTTTTCAAGTACATTCTTATTCTCATGAAATACGAAATTTAACATTCCAAATCTCCGAACAATTTGTGACCATCTGGGTAATATCCGGATTAGGTCCGTTTTCAATTGTATAAAAAAAAAATAATCGTCAAAGCAATTAAATAAATTATTTTCAATGCAACTTCATGCTGCATGAAAAATAAGTAAACACCTGGATGATGCAATAAAGGCAGGAGGTCTAGACAATTCCGTCGGTTTCATTGTCCTTAAGTTTCCCTAATGCACAAATTTTTGGTTTCTGCATTAAAGGGGGACAATTCGTGGACATGTATAATTAGCAGAGCAAATAATGAATTAGTGACGTTATCAAAATAATTTACTGATCTGATAAAGAATATGCAAAAAAAAATTAAACGTTATCATGGGAAAAAGGCTAAACATGGGAACAGTAACAAAAAATTAGCATTACATATTCCAAATGCAATGGGATTACCATTTGGTTTAGTCACTTATTTTGTTCGCTGTCGATTTTTTTTAGAATAATATCAATTAAAAGAAATAACCTCCGCAAGGAAAATAATGACTAAAATTAGTAGGTTGTAAAGATGTAATAACCATGATTACTTATGTTTTAGTCTATTTGTACAACCATATTTGAATAGATATTTTCAAAATTTAGTTTTTAGTCATTAGTAAACGATTAGTGTAAAAATCTATCTAAATATGCATGCACGTTGCTTATTTTTATATTTGTTGAAACAATATTTCCATAAAGGATTTATATAATAATTGTTCTTTTCTGATATGCGACGTTTTAAACTATTTTCCTTAAAAAAACTTATCACAGGAAGTATTTTATCACGAAATATTATCACCAAAATATCTTATGATATTAATTTTTCTAAAATAGAAATGCTATTCTTAATAGCATAATGAAGAATACTGAACTTTTGCAAAGCAAGCTCATGCTGAAAGGTGCTCTTTCGTCAGCCAATGGTGCTCAGTGACGTCACAAAACTTATCCCCACATAACGCTCACCCCTCTCATCCCCGTTCACCCCCAATTCACCTGTGCGTGGGCTGACCTCCTATTCTATAGCTATAGACCTTGGACCTGTCTAAGTGGATCCTGCCTCTCATTAAATTGACGTACTATATTCAAAATGCGATCGTCAGCTCGTACACGCTTAGGGTTTTGTTTAGGAGCATGACCAGCAACCAATTGCTCATAATATACATCTCAGTTCTTTTAAATTTTTCTCTATCATTCAATAAACTACCACATACTGTAATTGGGTGGTGATAGAAATGCTAGACGTTTGGGAAAAACATGTGTGGCTGAATTTTGCCTCCAGCATATACCATTAAATCCAAGGTCTATAGAGTACCAGGTCAATTCCCGCGCAGGTAAATTGGGGGTTGTCATGGGTAGATAGAATAATATAGAAAAGAATGTTAAAACGTGTGATTTTTCTACTCTTAGAGAAGCAGAGAGAGAGAGAGAGCAGAATCTCGCCAGTGTTTACAAAACTGTCACCGTCAAGATATGTGCCTAGGCTGGCGGTCTTTGAGCATAACGATCCCCTGTCTATTGCAGACCAAGGAAACCATAGGACAAGAAGAACAGTGTTTGTTGCCGAAGAATATACATTAGCTGGAGGTAAACAGATGTCTCGCTTCAATTATAGGGCGATATGGATTTCGATTACACCAGCAGAGCGTTCGTCTAGGTGTTATCAGAGGCATGGTTTTTAGGAACACCAATGAGGATGAAGAAACGAGAAAATTTCCTTATATGGAAACTGTCCATAGTTAACCCCTCCCATACAGGGATATATAAACTTCCACGCGAACGAGAGAAGAAGAGAACACGAAAGACAGAAGTGGAGGAAGCACAAGAAAGAGAGAGAGAGAGAGAGGGAGGACAAGCTCAGAGAAGAAGAGAAGACTTAAGGACCAGAATGCAGACGTAACCAGCTTTGTCCGAGATGTCAGAACGAGTTGCCACCCGCCCTCATTACTAATGACGAAATGCCTGGACCTGAAATATCTCCGTCCCTGTCAACCGTCGAGAGCTGCTGAGAAGAGTAGTATTCTTTTTGTATTATATATCTACTATCTTGACTGTTCCCCTATTTGCTGGAGTGTAGTTTAATCAAATGATTTTCTTTGTTTAGTTCAGTGCTAGCTAAGTACTCAATCAAGAAACATTTACCTTTGACTAGTTGTAAATAAAATTATGTTTTCTTTTGCGAGTTTTCTTTCTATATTTCCTTTTGTTTGATTGTTTATGATAGTTGAAAAGTCTCCATTTCATTAATCAATTCAACAGAACCTGGTTCGATCCCCACGAGGATCGTAACACGGGGGAGGAGAGATTAGAGGGGTAAACGTTAAAGAGGGTTAAGTTTTGTGGCGTCAGTAAGCAGCACTGGCCGGCGAAAGAACACCTTTCAGTCAGAACTTATTTTGCAAAAGTTCATTATTCTTTCTTATCCAGTTAAGAATAACGTTACTATTTCAGAAAATATAATATTTCAAGATATTTTGATGACTGGATTTCATGATAAAATACTTCTTATGAGAAGGTTTTGGGAAAAAAAAATGGTATAAAAAGGAAAGAAAAAAATATTAAAATTCTTTATATCAGTCAGTAAATATACAAGTAAGCAGCGTGCATGCATACATGAAAAAAATATTTTACACTAATTATTTACTAAAAATTACATTTAGAAAAATCTATACAAATACGGTTGCACAAATAAACTTGAAACTTAAAAATCATGATTATTACACTTTACAACCTTTTAACTTTATTCATAATTTTCCTTGTGGAAGTTGTTTCCCCATTTGATATTCTTATCCTAAAGAATGTCCGACAACGAACAAAATAAGTAACTAAATCTAGTGGCAATCCCATTACATTTGCAATTTCTGCTGCTAATTTTTTTACTGTTCGTTTACCAGGTTTTAAACCTTTTTCCCCATGATAACATTTGAACATTTTTCCATAGTCTTGATTTGATCGGAAAATTCTTTTGATGGCTTCACTAGCTTATTATCTGCTCTGCTATTTATACTCGTCCATGAATTGTCTCCCATTGATACATATGACCCAAGATTTGGGTATTTTGGAAACTTATGGGCAATGACACCAGCAAAATACTCTATGACCCGCTTTCGCTATTGCATCCTCCAGCTGTTCGTTAACAACTTCCCCTACACTTTTTGCAACATCATCATCTTTTTCTTCACCGTCACATTCATCCGGTAAACAAAATATCATCGCGGAGAGACTTAGCTCACGTTGTAGCGATTCGTCAACTTTATCTTGAGAAGAAGTTTCATTACTAAGAAAAGAAAAGGTTCCAGCTGTAAAGTTATCTACTTTTCTTTTGGTTTCTGTATTACATTTCGACCCCATGAGATAATTATCCTTCCCTAAAAGATGAGATCTAATGCGATATTTCATGGCAACTGAAGTTGGGTGCTGATAACAGACTCCCATTTGTCGCAGGCAAGCAAAGAAATGTTCCAGTCCATCTTGATTCAGTCTATGTCAGTATATATGATATATTGAATTTATTTTTTACCATCTCTAACCATTTGGGAAAAGATTCGCATGAAATTGTCACTCCTTTTTGGAATGGGTAAAGACTTTTACTTCCAATTACCTTCATTGATTTTACTGTCTGTGTCATGCATTTGATAATTTTATTCTGATTTTCTAAGTCCAACCCATAGGCATTTCTGGACATCTTTAAGTCATACGGAACTTGCTTCTTTGACACTGATAGACATAACAAAAGTAGCATTTACAATATATACTCCACTTCAAAACAAAAGATATATAAATGCATAGCCATATATTTGTCAAAATTAGTAATTGGATAGAGTGTTTATGCGTTTATTAAAAGAATACCGATATATTGTTAGTTTTCATATCTATAATCTAATACATATCGTTTACCAACAATGCATTTCACTTTTGAACCTTACATTGTGATAGAGGTAATGATAATGTTGGAATTGATCCTTCCTTTAATCGTCGTTGGTTTTTTGGCATTGGCTCTCCAAGCAATTCATATTTCAGGTTTCTTTCAAATGCATCAGTTTCAAAATGTAAACTACACATGATTGCATTATCAGGGTTGAAAGGGTCCTTCCTTTTACATTAATTTATCCACAGCTTTCTAGTTTCCACGTGCTTGGTTAAGCTGTGAAGAGTTACTCCTTCATCTCTTTTATCTTTATTAGAAGAACACCCATACACAGCACAGTACCGAGGCATTTTAACCAATAGTAATTAATTCAAGCACTCTGCAAATAGGACTCAATAAATAGTTAATTGGGAAGCGGAAGAGCTTCACACTGAATAATAATACCAGATTCCTTGTAAACTAACTGTAGATACTGGAAAACAAAGGCTGGTAAATCAGAGCATGGTACTGTGTGACTTCATTAATCTCCGCATGGGTGGTCTGCGCAGTAGATGACAAATTTTGGGTCGCTGATGGGTAGACCTTGTATTCTATAGACCTTGATTAAACCTACTTGAAAAGATGTGTATTGATAAGTCGCTCGTTCTCTCGAAACCAGCCACTATTGCTTCAATTAAATCTCTACCCTTTTCGAAAGCCAAATCCTTTGACACAGTTATCCCTTGTAAATTTCTACCTACCCTTCAACTATATGAGGCCACCCACTGATACGTAAACTAAATCTCTACACTTTTTGAGGGCCAAATACTTTGACACAGTTTATCCTCTGGAAAGTTTTACCTGACCCTTATCCATGCCAGATTATAAAGAACCCATCCAGTCCTCTCAAGTGAAAGATTAAAACCATCTGCTTCAACGCTTTCTCCTTTATGATCGCATTACCATTCCACTGACAGCTTCATTTCCTCAAGCTAAATTTCCAAACCCATAGGTTTCAAATCTTAAGAATATTCTTGCTGTGTATTTCTACCCAATTGTGTCCACCCATTTTGTTTGTTATGGCCAATGAATGCATCCATGGGCGTGCATCACAACTTCAGCCTGCAGAAACAGACAAAAGATGGCCGCCTCCTTTCCTACCAAAAGACGGACTTTTACCTGTGGATATGCAAGTAGAAACTCTTCAACAACAGAGAAGAAAGGAACAAAATTGGTATAACTATGTAAACTTGATTGTGTTAAGCAAGAAAAAACCAACTCTCCATTCAATATTGCTGCAAAATATTATTTATTCTTTGTGAACTTGACTGTGTATCCAGGAATAATTTGATAAGAGCGAGCTAATGTTCCAGTAACTATTTCTACCTTAACCAAAGAACTGAAACTCTTCAAGTGACCAACCCCCTCCACCACCGGTATCTCTACGGTTAATCTGAGATTGGTCCTTCGATACCCTTTGTTTAGTAATCAATTCAAGTTAGAGGACCATAGGTGTACATGTTAAAAGGTACACAGTGATAAACGGGTCGTTGTATTTAGTGTCTTCCATTTGATAGTGAGGTAAAAAAGTGACCCCTTTTTTATAGGCTTCAGTGCCAGTCCTCAAGGAAAGGATGCCGAAGAATTCATCCACCTACTCTTTTCGAAAACATCTTTTTTTTCTTTTCGCAGAAATATTTGCTTGTTCGAAGTCATAGGGAATTCTTTTTGGACTCAATAATGGAATTGTATCATTGGCCATCACGCTAAAGAAGCCCACAGAAAGTTTTGCTGAATTTGGAATTTGCCACCCCTTTACAGTATGTGAAAATTTATTGATGAATTAAGAAAATTTCAAAAGAACCGAGGTGTATATTATGAGCAATTGGTATACTGGCCCTGCTCCTAAACAAAAACTTCTTAAGTATGTAAGAGTTGACGATCGCATTTTGAATATAGTACGCCAATTAGATGATAGGCCACAATTGTAATACTTGCATGATATAGCCCAGAATTGTGAATTACATTAAATTCCTAATATAC
>NC_090746.1:41179176-41181676 GCF_036898095.1 Palaemon carinicauda | reverse complement strand
CTATATATACTATAAAAACTTGAAGAATAAGAGGGAGAGAAATAAGATAGAATAGTTTGCCTGGGTGTACTCTCAAGCAAGAGAGCCCTTTTCAGTATAAACCTCTCCAACTTACTTATCTGAATAATACTTGATCGCTGATCCAGGAGGTTATTATAAGCTCATGCTAGTAAGAGGGTAACTTCATCTAAAACTAGCTGACCAGCCTACTCCTTTCCAGTCATTTACCCAGAAATGCCAAATTCCTTAACTCTATTCCACATACTGTGCTAAAACTATTTAATAAAACTATCATATCCTTTTATACTTAGAAAAACCTTGGCAATATTTTAAGACATTACTATAAACGAAAGAAGAAAACTATGGAAAACTGAAGTTAATAATAAAAATCAATGAGAGAGAGAGAGAGAGAGAGAGAGAGAGAGAGAGAGGAGAGAGAGAGAGAGAGAGAGAGAGAGAGAGAGAGAGAGGTAAATTCTCCTGAACTCTTCACTGATACACATTTCTCACTCATAACAGCTCAATAAAGTAATCTACGATAGCTAGCAATAGACCGCTGATTAATTAAAGGCAGATCTGCGTCCGGAAGAGAGAGCTAAAAGATAGAATGAAAGTCGCCAGTTACATATAAAGGAATAATCACCGGAAAAGCAATGCACATCTTTGTATAATTTTAATCAAACACAGCTAGTCTGGTTTTTTAATGAAGTTTGTGATATGTACTCAGGCTTACATGTTGGTACATAAATTTATGGTATCATTATCAGCTATGTTCACATATCCGAGATCACATTATCCCGGTAATGTCTCGGATTCTTAGCAAAAAAGGGGAACAGGGTATTTCTCAGATCTTTCAACCTAATAATAATTTCTTCACAAAACCATAGTGTGATTGTTTTTATACAGACTCCACTTAAATCTATTTACCTCATAGCACCAGACCCATCTCTCTCTCTCTCTCTCTCTCTCTCTCTCTCTCTCTCTCTCTCTCTCTCTCTCTCTCTCTCTCTCTCTCTCACACACTTTTCAGGAGATTTCTGAAATGAAAAAAAAATCTGTTATTTGCGCTGAATTAGTATATTATTGAGGTGTTATCTAATTCCACCAACCTGATTCGTCAAGGTCAAATAACCATCAGAGAAATGACATGTGTAAGCCCAGATTTGCATACAGTATAAACAAATATGGTAGACAGTATCAATGACACAAGAGCAGGATCATCTCTGGAAGTTAAAGTCATGAGGTTTTTTATTTTATTATTTCTGAAAAGTGTTTAGGTTTATATGCGAAATAGGGTAATAATCTACAAACAAGACATTTTGAAACATTTACTGATTCCTATAAGTGGCATATATGCAATAATCTTGAAATGGGCATTTTCACTGATGACATATTAAAACACTGGTGGTGCTTATAATTGAAAAGTAGCAAAAATAAAAAAAATCACATTTTAAAGCACCCATAGTAATTGAGAAATGGAAAGGTAATCTTTCAAAATGATCAATATCATAGACCTAATTCATATTGGAAGAATAAGTGAGGGTGGTGACATACAGACAGACCTTGGAGAAATAATAAAAACCAATAGTTTCTGTAATGTTAACCGGGAATGGTTTTCTCATCAATATTCCGATTTTCTTGTTTACTAGCAACACACCTATTTATGCTTTTAACCAATTATTCATGACAAAATCATTTGTAAAATATTTGTATTTGCTTCTCTATGCTGAATAATTTAGGAAAGTTACACAAAATTTTCAAAACCACCTGGATTAACTTTCTTCGTGCTAAAATACACAATCTTGAAAGGAAAAAATAGGTACTGTGTGATTTTCTACGAAATAATATATAAACTGAGGTACGCAAGATGTCCCGTAAGATGTATTCTATATACGAAAATTTCTACTCCCTTCAGCCCAATAAGAAATATTTTGCGACCAGTAATGTTCAGTTTTTTCTTCTTTTACTATCTACAGTATGAAAATGTTACACAATAAGGAAAATTATACGCCAATGATTGATAATCTATTCAGCTATTTGATAAAAAAATAGTACTATCTGTTTTTCTACTACGGGGTCATTGCCATTTGGGTGAACCTAAGGATTCTCATAAGCACGAGTTTTTTTTTTTTTTTTTTTTTTTTTTTTTTTTTTTTAAAGAATCACATTCTTATGGGGTCCATAGGGAAATTATTATTATTATTATTATTATTATTATTATTACAGTATTATCATTATTACATGTTACAGTTCCTATACTGTCAAACAGAATGTGGCTAAGTATGTAACAAAGCAGTGAAGAACCATAGACAAGCAGAATAAGATCACAAATGCCATCCTTTCAGTTCGACAAACATTTCCCAAATTGTGATGAAATCTATCACCCTAAAGATACATAATATCCTGATTGGTGGGATCATATGGTCAAGTGCAAGACCAGTGATAGACATGATCTCCTACATTTCAAAGACGTATTTTTAGACATATGTGAGCAACGGAA
>NC_090746.1:41159176-41169176 GCF_036898095.1 Palaemon carinicauda | reverse complement strand
GTATACATACTTTCAAATTTATCTGGTATTTAAATAACAATTAATTGATATTTTATCTATCTGATTATCAATATGGCATTTACTATCAGCAGTCCAAGACGGCACATGAGTCGAGTTAGTCAACGGTGAGTCTTTCCTCAGTCACAGCTGCCTCGTGTGTGTTTAGGGACAATTTTTGATAACAAGCTATATACATATTAAGCAACATGGAGCGATGGATAATTCGTAGGACTGCAAAAAAGGAAGGAACATCAGATACTGACAACAGTGTCTCAGAAACAACTGATGAGATTCCTTCCGAACTACCATCTACCAGTTCTACTTCAAATATAGATAAAAGGCAAGACAAACGTAAGGGTAAGACCTCCCAGTATGACCAATCATCCAAACCCAAACTTCGGAAATATCAAGCAGAATTTATAAAATTCGGATTCACTAGTTTTACCATTGATAAGATGCAGTACCCCCAATGTGTTATGTGCTCAGAAGTACTTGCAAATGAAAGCTTAAAGCCTGTGAAAATGAAAAGGCATTTGCAAAGCAAGCATCCTTCTCATGCTGATAAACCAATAGAATTTTTCCGTCGAAAGGAGGGAGAGTTGCAGGGTCAAAAACAAGTGCTAGCTCAGAAAACCACCACCTCTGCCAAAGCTCAGATGGCATCATTTGAGGTAGCATACCTAATTGCACAGTCCAAGCAGCCACATACCATTGGGGAAACCCTCATGAAACCTGGTGCAGTGACTATGAGTCGGATTATGTATGGTAATAAGATGGCCCGTGAGCTGGAAACAGTCCCGCTGTCTAACGACATCATTACTCGACGAATTAATGACATTTCAAATGATATTAAGTGTCAGCTGATTGAGAGGGTTAAGGGAAAGAAGTATGCTTTGCAGCTAGATGAGTCGACAAACATATCAAATTCTGCACAATTACTTGCATTCATTAGATACAGTTTTGGTGGAAAACTTCAAGAAGACATGCTTTTTTGCACTGTACTAGAGGGGACCTGTACAGGTAGTGACATTTTCACAAAGCTAGACACCAAAATACAAAAGGAGGGCTTGTCTTGGGACCAGTGTGTTGGTGTGTGCACAGACGGTGCTGGGGCAATGTTGGGTAAGAGGAAAGGACTTAAAGCAAAAGTTTTACAAGTGGCACCTCACATAAATTTTACACATTGTATTATTCACAGGGAAGCTCTTGCTAGCAAAGCACTCAATCCAGAGTTAAGCAGTGTTCTTCAAACTGCGATTAAAATAGTAAATTACATCAAAACACGTCCCATAAATACCAGGCTGTTCTCCACACTCTGCAATGAGATGGGCTCGGAGCATGAAGCACTGTTGTTCCACACAGAAGTCAGGTGGCTGTCCCGAGGCAAAGTTCTCAGCCGCTTGTACGAACTACGAGATGAGGTGCGCCTGTTCCTGATCAAATCTGAGTCCCAACTTGCTGACTATCTGACTGACCCTGACTGGTTAGCAAGTCTAGCATATTTGTCTTGTATATTCGAAAGACTTAATCTGCTGAATTTATCACTACAAGGCCCAAACACGAACATCTTGATTCTTTCTGACAAAATTGATGCATTTACAAGGAAGCTGGAACGATGGGCTGTGCGAGTTGATGGGGGCAGTGTTGAAATGTTTCCTGAGGTGGAAGAATTTATGGCGGAGAATGAATTAAGCGTCGATAACGTGAAGGTAATGATCACGACTCACCTACAAGGTCTTGTGGACCACTTCAAGAAATACTTCCCAAAAGAGACAACCCCACAACAATATGACTGGATACGGCAACCATTCACTGCTACAGGGGATCACTTATCATCCGACATGGAGGATGAGCTGCTGGAGCTCTCCAGTGATCGGACTTTACCACACTGGATGAGTTCTGGATTTCAATTGCAAGGGAATATCCACGATTATCCATGGCAGCAATGGATGTATTACTTCCTTTTGGATCAACCTATTTATGTGAAAAGACTTTTTCGGCACTGACTTATATAAAAAACAAATACCGATCAAGACTCAGGGTGGAGGATGATCTCCGAGTTGCCATCTCTGGTATCAAACCCAGGATGGAGTTACTGTGCTCAAAAAAGCAGGCCCATGTATCTCACTAATTGATGTTAGTTATTCATGATAAACTTAGGCCTGTGTAAATACTGTTTTCACTGTGGAATAGGGATATAATTAACTAATCACTGCTAGTGGAGCCCCATAGTTGGGCCTAAATATTGATCATTGTCATTAAACTTCCATGAATATTGTACTTTTATTTTAACAGTTACTAAATAAGTAATTATTTCACAAGAAATTCATACAGTTCTTCTAAAGCCAAAAAAAAAAGAAAAAAAGAATATTATCTCAGACATAATTTCCAAAATTTTCCAAAATATTGATTTTGAAACCAAAAGGGTATGAAATAGCTTTGAGTCTACTGGATGTTTATGTGGGTATACTGTCTCATATGAGAATTATAGATCATTAGCTGATTTTAGGTTTCAGCAAATTTGTAATATCAGCACCCAAGTCAAACGCTATAATTATTTTGTTAATCATTTTAAGCCCAGCCTGAATATCTAAATTTTGGTATAAAGATACCAGTAATTTTTTCTTTATTGTGCTAAAGTTTACAAACACTGACATAATTTATGCTATCTGCAGTAGCTTTCTTCAACAAAGGTATAATTCTAATTTCATACTTATTTTTTTCTCTTGAAGCAGTTAGCAAAGTGTGAGTGCCTGTACGGATTTAACATTAATTCTATAAATTTAAATAGACTGTATTGCTTTGCCTATTTTGTCTTTAAAGATTGTGATTTTTTCTACAAGTAATAAATTAGTTAACTCTATAATGCGTATATTTTTTGCATTTATCTTATCATGTTTGTTGTTATTATGTTCTTATGATTCGGGGCATAGGCATGTACTGTGTGTGTGTGTGTGTGTGTGTGTGTGTGTGTGTGTCAGAAGCACTTCGGGGAAAGGCGAGGGTCACATGCCTCTAGCAATATCGTTTGGGGGGTCGCGGGCTGAAAAGTTTGAGAACCACTGGACTAGAGTACTGAGTGACTATCTGAAGGACAGTACTCAGGAGGAAAATTCTAAATTTGCCAGCTTAAGCGATGTGGAGGGGGACAGAGGATAATTGGCTGTTTAGTTTAGGAGCCTTTTCTTTAATCATTAACGATTCCAATACTAGTAGAGAGGAGTTATTTGGCGCTTGAGCTATGATTTCAAAGTTTTTATATGCAATGTTGGTCTTGCATTTACTTGCATGTTCTCTGATGGTTGAGAATTCTTTGGTTTTGAGCGCACATCCAGTTCTATGACTCACTCCCCGATGCGCATCTATGCGAACTTTCAGCAGTCTTTTTGTGGAACCCACATAATTTCCGAGATTACATCTCGGACAAGTAAACATATAGACCACCGAAGAACGCATTAGGTCGGGGAGAGAATCCTTAATTCTAAACATAGATACCACTGTCAGGGGATTCTTAAAAATAAGTTTAAAATCCAGACTTGGAAAATTGTTTAAAATGACCTTTTTAATTTGTTTCCCATATATTCCGTTATTAATAAAAGGCAAAGAGGCATAGAAAATCATTTTTGGTACTGTAGGAACTTGAAGTTTAGGTTGGTAATGTTTGGTCAGAAATTTGTTAACTAATCTATAAAATATTTTAGTTGGAAAACAGTTATCCTTGAAATGCTGCTTCAGAAAGACTATTTCATTATGAAAGGATGTCCAGTCAGACGAAAGGTAAAATGCCCTGCAGATCAGGGTTGTTACGGCATTTAACTTAAAATTATAAAAGCAAAAGCTAAAAAAATTGGTGCCTAAACCAGTGAACGTCTTTTTTCTAAATACGCTTGTTTCTAGACGTGTCTGCCCTCTTGAGATGTTAATGTCAAGATATGGTAACTTGTTATTTTCTTCTTCCTCAATAGTGAACTTGATGTTTGGATGAACGTTATTGATGAAATCTAAAAATCTAGCAGCATGTTCCTTTTGCTTGAAAGTAGCTAACGTATCATCTACGTAGCGTTTATAAAATATAGGTCTAAATAGCAAAGGACATTGGTCTAAAAACTGCTCCTCAAGGTGACACATAAAAATATTGGCGAAGGTGGGCCCAAGAGGGCTACCCATAGCCATACCATCAAGTTGTTTAAACAACTTGCCATCAAAAATAAAATGAGTGTCAATCACTGCAAGTTCAAGTAATTTTTTAAAATCAGACTTATTAAAACCGTGATATAAGTCGTTTGGAAAAATAAAAAGTTTATTTAAATAAGTCTGATTTTAAAAAATTACTTGAACTTGCAGTGATTGACACTCATTTTATTTTTGATGGCAAGTTGTTTAAACAACTTGATGGTATGGCTATGGGTAGCCCTCTTGGGCCCACCTTCGCCAATATTTTTATGTGTCACCTTGAGGAGCAGTTTTTAGACCAATGTCCTTTGCTATTTAGACCTATATTTTATAAACGCTACGTAGATGATACGTTAGCTACTTTCAAGCAAAAGGAACATGCTGCTAGATTTTTAGATTTCATCAATAACGTTCATCCAAACATCAAGTTCACTATTGAGGAAGAAGAAAATAACAAGTTACCATATCTTGACATTAACATCTCAAGAGGGCAGACACGTCTAGAAACAAGCGTATTTAGAAAAAAGACGTTCACTGGTTTAGGCACCAATTTTTTTAGCTTTTGCTTTTATAATTTTAAGTTAAATGCCGTAACAACCCTGATCTGCAGGGCATTTTACCTTTCGTCTGACTGGACATCCTTTCATAATGAAATAGTCTTTCTGAAGCAGCATTTCAAGGATAACTGTTTTCCAACTAAAATATTTTATAGATTAGTTAACAAATTTCTGACCAAACATTACCAACCTAAACTTCAAGTTCCTACAGTACCAAAAATGATTTTCTATGCCTCTTTGCCTTTTATTAATAACGGAAAATATGGGAAACAAATTAAAAAGGTCATTTTAAACAATTTTCCAAGTCTGGATTTTAAACTTATTTTTAAGAATCCCCTGACAGTGGGATCTATGTTTAGAATTAAGGATTCTCTCCCCGACCTAATGCGTTCTTCGGTGGTCTATATGTTTACTTGTCCGAGATGTAATCTCGGAAATTATGTGGGTTCCACAAAAAGATTGCTGAAGTTCGCATAGATGCGCATCGGGGAGTGAGTCATAGAACTGGATGTGCGCTCAAAACCAAAGAATTCTCAACCATCAGAGAACATGCAAGTAAATGCAAGACCAACATTGCATATAAAAACTTTGAAATCATAGCTCAAGCGCCAAATAACTCCTCTCTACTAGTATTGGAATCGTTAATGATTAAAGAAAAGGCTCCTAAACTAAACAGCCAATTATCCTCTGTCCCCCTCCACATCGCTTAAGCTGGCAAATTTAGAATTTTCCTCCTGAGTACTGTCCTTCAGATAGTCACTCAGTACTCTAGTCTGTTCCAGACAGGTTGGTCTCCTTAGACAATTTTGATTTTTGTATATTTAATTTTAAGATACTTTTCTTTTAGTTAATATTTTTAGTTAATATTTTTATCTCCGTATTTTACTTGTAACTGTGTTTATAATTTCAATTTTAATTTTGACTGTGTTTTTTGTATTTTATATATTTTTACTGAGTTTTGCTTATAATGTTTTATATGTCCATTTTAGCCTTGATAATGGGATGAGTCCTGAAACGTCGGCACCAATAAATGGAAAGATGTTGTCCAGACTATTCGTCCTCCTTTTTATTTTATATATATATATATATATATATATATATATATATATATATATATATATATATAGGTAGTAGGCTGGCCAGGGCATCAGCCACCCGTTGAGATACTACCACTAGAAAGTTATGGGGTCTTTTGACTGACCAGACAGTACTACATTGGATCTTTCTCTCTGGTTACGGTTCATTTTCACACACCGAATAATCTGGCCTATTCGTTACATATTCTCCTCTGTCCTCATACACCTGACAACACTGAGATTACCAAACAATTCTTCTTACTGCAATGTAATTGTTCAGTGGCCACTTTCCTCTTTGTATGGGTAGAAGAGACTCTTTAGCTGTGGTAAGCAGCTCTTCTAGGAGAAGGACACTCCAAAATAAAACTATTGTTCTCTAATCTTGGGTAGTGCCTTAGCCTCTGTACCATGATCTTCCACTGTCTTGGGTTAGAGTTCTCTTGATTAGGGGTACACTCGGGCACACTGTTCTATCTTATATCTTATTTCTCTTCCACTTGTTTTGTTAAAGTTTTCATAGTTTATAAAGTGATATTTATATTAATATTGTTGCTCTTCTTAAAAAATTTTATTTTTCTTTGTTTCCTTTCCTCACTGAGCTATTTTCCTTGTTGGAGCCCCTTGGCTTATAGCATCCTGTTTTTCCAACTAGAGTTGTAGCTTAGCAAGTAATAATAATAATAATAATAATAATAATAATAATATATATATATATATATATATATATATATATATATATATATACATATATATATATATGTATATATATATATATATATATATATATATATATATATATGTGTGTGTGTGTTATTATTATTATTATTATTATTATTATCATTATTAATCTGCCTATAAACATTTCAGTTCTTTATGAATGCAGTTACTGATCATAACTTTAATGAGGTAGTTACCCATCAAATCTTAACGCAGGAGTAATAAAGAAGTTACCCTTTAAATCTGTTTTCTGCTCACGAAGCCCCGCCCCAGTCTGCACTCCTGTTTGGGGGAAAAAAAATCGAACCGGTTGCCGGTTGGACAAGAAATAGCATGTTGTATTTTGTGACCTTCTTGCTGGAACCTATCGTGTATATACAGTATACTCGATGTGACTATAATAAAGTACTCAGTTGCTTTCCTCTCTCCTTTGAATCACAACCTAGCCTACTCTTGGCTCGTCACAACACGTTGGACATTCAGGTATTTCTTAAGCAGAGTAGTAAGAGACAACACTTTTATAGAACACAGCTTTGAAATGAGCGAATACCATACGAATAGACGAAATAGCCTCTCTAACTTCTTTGTAACTAATATGGAAAATCTCTGGCGGTTCATTAGAAAAGCAATGTAAACCCGTCTTATAATGGAATACCATGACTTCGAGTGCTCAGTTTGAGTTTCCTTCAGAGATACACTCAAAATCATTTCAATGGTTTTTTGTTTAATTTTCTCTCATAGATAAAGCAATTATCTGTACATTTTTCCTTTCATACATAACCAATCAGTTCCACCATTGTTTCTTTGCCATTTCTGAAAATAGTCTAAAACTTTAAACATACTCAACACGACTTCGGTGTGTAAGGAAAAGGTTCGCTGAACATGAACAGGTGGATTCTGGTTGCTGCTGAGCCATGTTTATTGCTTTACAAAGGAGTTTATCTTCTGAATGCATTGAGTAGAGAAACTCCCAAATTTGAGGATTCTGTGTATATTAATGTCTAGATATAAAGGTAAGTACCCATATAGACAAAAGCAGCTTATAACTTTCCTCTAACAGTATTTTGGTAACCCAAAATGCAAAATACGTGCATTTTAGGTCTATCTGCCTTGAGCTCTCATTTGAACTATGAACGATAAGGTGAAAAGTCACAAATTTAAAAAAAAAAAAAAAGAGTACATCCTGCTTTGTTAACAAAGACCTCAAAATCACTCTTCACATTATAACACCGTTACATAGAATAGCAATAAAGAAAATTCCTCCCGGGGAAAAAAATATGCTTAAGAAATCTTGACCTACAAACATCATCTTTAAAACTTAATAGTTTATAGGCTTAGCATTATAAGGAATGTAAATTGCTTAACCTTCCTTGATTTATTAATCATTATATATATATATATATATATATATATATTTTTTTTTTGCAATGGTGGCAGGATAATATTCAAAATTAAGATTTATTATCAGAGTAAGAGAAATCCAGCAAAACGACTTTTTATCCTCGTGAGTCTCAGTTTTCCCATTACTATGAAATAAATTCATCATTGAAGTATATTTCTTCATTTACATGTTCATAGACGCCTAAAATTTAAAGTATAATATCAAACATCAAAAATTTTCAGTTAGACTGAAAGGTTTCCTTTTGCAATCATAAATAAAACTCTTTAAAAACAATCATCCTCATAAATCCTTTAAACATGAATCAGAAAACTAATTATCATTTACAACTGAGCAAATAAATTTCTCCGCCAACACAGGGCTCCCCCCCCACCACAAAAAAAGAAAAATAAATAAAAATAAATAAATAAAAAAATAAAACAATGCCATTTGATTTTTCGATTTCCTGAAACTAGTCCTTGTTAGTTATGATCTTCAGTTTTGTCAAGTGTTTGCTATAAAGCATTACTATCAAATAAAGAAATGTTATAAAAACAAAAACAAAGACGATAATAACGGAATTCTTTTCTTTTAAGATATAAATGAATGGGAGAACAAAGAATACAGAAAAAAACGTTTAAATGGCTTTAATCAAATGAAACCCATATTGTGGGAAAGACCTAAACAAGGCACTTGGAACATCCGAAACTCAGTAATCTTCTTGAAATTCATTTGATAAATATTTTATCATACAAGTCTTCCTGTCTCATTTACTTGATTTACTTGATGGAGAGAGAGAGAGAGAGAGAGAGAGAGAGAGAGAGAGAGAGAGAGAGAGACCCATGTTAATACAGTACATTCCTTAATTGTGTAAACGTCAAGAAAAATTAGACGAAAGTATTGACCTTGGTACTTGTTCCACGTGATTAGAATAACCCATGACCTGCGAGGTTAATCTAATACACACCATGCAATGGGAATTCTTTAGATAGATAAACTAATGCATTAAGTCGAACATCCTCTATGAAACTAATATCGGTAATAAACTATGATCTACTGATAAAAAATAAGGTAAATGTCTAGAAGAAGGCCGCACCCGTTTTTCAAGTCTTAACGACGAAAAACGGCAAAAAACAACCAGATTATTGTTGCACAGTGCATAGAAACATGAGGAAATGAATAAAAAAGAAACTAGACTCAACTCTTACACACAAAATGTAAGCATAAACCTACTACTACAATTATAGGGGACCCCAGTGGGAAGCGGGTTTTTTTTTGGGGGGGAGGAGGAGAAAAGGGATTTTTCGGGGCACTACCGAACCTAATACAACCAACTAACCTACCCTGGGGGGCCTGTACCCCTACCTAGGCCTACCGGGGGGGGGGATCCGCCCCCCCTGCGACCCCCCCTTAAGGCCAGAGTGATTATCAGGGCACCACCGAACCTAATACACCCACCTAACTCATCCATCAAACCAAATCCAAAGTTATGGTACTGCTGTATACATCGTTATACTATCACCATTATAATATACTCCATAAATTAATGAAGCTTAACATAAACTGTTGGTTCATAAAGATGTGCTGCTGCTTTGAGGAAAACGTGAAGCCGTTGCGAAGGTTCCCTGACATGCAGGGCAATTTTTATTTTGTAAAATTAAATTGTGTCTCTGGCCCAAATCCACTAGTTTTTCAATAATCCCCGAATAAGTTTAAACAAATTCATTGTTAGTTAGGAAACAGTCAGGACAAGAAGATGGAATTTCAACTTCTTGTGCAACATGAGATGACGTGCTTGCTATGGTCTGCATGTCTAAGAACGAAATGAAATGCCTGGCAAGATAATGTATTGTCGCGCTGTTGTATTGTCGCGCTGTTGTATTGTCGCGCTGTGATTGGCCAAACATGTATGCCGTCATAGTGGATAGGCGCTGTGATTGGCCAAACGTGTAAGACTTCATAGTGGACTAGTTTGTCTGCGGATTATAGTGGTTACAGGGCTCATTTGAGCAAAAACAAGACACAGTCAACAATAACAACAGACTTAGAAAAATCTGGGAGGAAGACAAGAGTAGCGTGAGTTTGATCGTCGATATTTC
>NC_090746.1:41131676-41156676 GCF_036898095.1 Palaemon carinicauda | reverse complement strand
ATATACAATATATATATATATATATATATATATATATATATATATATATATATATATATATATATATATATATATATGAGGTCTTCTCAGATCACCTTGGTGCGTAGGTAGCTGCAGAGTGAGAGTTGGGTGGGTGTGAGCGATGACGTCACTCTAAGCTGTGACTCAGTAAGCTGTGAACTTCCATAAGAAAATAAAACAAGCTCTCTGTTTTATTTTCTTAATTTCTTCAAAGATTTATATTTCATTCTTTAAGGAACATAGAAGTAGTATTACAAATACATAACACTATTGCAGTAAAACAACCAAACATTTGATGATGTAAATAGCTGAAATTTTTCGAGCATTAAAGGGTTTCAATTCATAAAATGAATAACGATATATACATAATATATACATATGTTATGGATTTAGTCAGGCCTTTTGCGTCAATAGGCGTAGGAGGAGGTGATGATAATGTTCTTACATAACGTTGCTATTTTTTTTTATTTTTTTTTTATTGTGCTTTACTTGATGAACTAATTTTTCTTACGAAAACACGAATTTCAAAGAATGTACATCTAAAAAGAAATTGTGATATCAATTGCTTTTAAAACACTCGCTAATCAAATTAGACAATTCATCTACTATTTCCCTGTTTTAAATGCTTTTGCCGTGATGACAAGGAAACCTTTTTATTTTTCATAGGTTTTTAATATATTTATGTTTGATCTACTAGAATTCAGGCTTCGATGATTCAATCTTCGATTGTCCTTCTTACCATTATGGCCACCATGCAAGAAAATGAGAGTAAGGCCTCTTTCGTCTTTGTTGGTGATTTCAATGCTCACCATAATTTATGTTTCTCCTACTGATCGCCATGGCTTAAGAGTTTAGGACTTTGTCTCTGAATCAGTCTTAGAGAAAATCATAATTGAAGCTACGCACAGATCTGGTAACTGCTTGGACCTCGTATATACCGACTACTTAGGCGTTATAACAAGTAAGCTCCGTTCTCCAGTTTGGACATCTGATCATGCCTTGAGTTCATTAGTAGTGAAGACTGAGCAGCCTATCCCTGATGTATCTTACTCATGTAAGATTTATATGAAATCTCAAGCAGACTGGAATGGAATTTTAACAGATCTTTTGGTCTTTAATTGGTCATAATTGAATAGTAGTGTTGATCCTGTTTTCCCTTTGAATGAGAATCTAGTCAACATAATTGATAAGTGTATCCCTTGTCGTGTGATAAGGTACCGAGTGAAGTAAAAACCACAGTTCAATTATGATTGTAGACGTGCTTATTTGGAGAAGCAGGAGGCCAATCATATGTGGAAGAGTAACAGATCAGATATGACATGGAATAACTATACTCAGCTTAGAGCTTTTGTTCAGAGAGTTTATGCTTCAAGTGAAAAGGAATACAATTTATCCATAAAAGAAACCCTTTCTGGTACAACCCAGGAACATAAGTGGTGGACTAGCCTTAAATCTGCACTCTTTGGTGTAGATGCAACAGTTCACCCTTTACTCAAACAAGATGGCTCTGTCACTCACTGTCCTAAGGATAAGGCAGCCCTATTGGCTGATTTGTTTGACAGTAAGCAGAGTAATGACAAACTCGATCTTCCTCATTCCTGTTATCCTCAGGCTAAACTAACTAGTTTAGCTTTTCGATCTCGTGAAATTAAAGCTCTCTTGATGGACCTTAATGCTTATAGAGGTGTAGACCCAATTGGTATTTTGACTATGATTTTTATAAAAACTGCAGATTTCTTATCTCCAAAATTATCTGTTATTTTGTGCAAGTTAGTAAGAAGAGGAGCTTTTAGCACTTGTTGGAGAATTGGTAATGTTACTCCTCTATGTAAATGTGTTTGTGGTAGCTCAAGTCCAACTAAATACCGACGAATTACCATAACTGCCATATTTTCTAAAATTTTTGAACGTCTGTTGGCAAAACGTCTTAATAAGGTTTGCTGAAGGTAATAATCCGTTCCTTAGTTTACAATTGGGTTTTAGTAAAGGCCTTTGATCATGTGATGCCCTTCGTACAATCTCCAATGCTGTACAGGAATCCCTTGCGTGTGTCAGGAAGTTCGTATGATTGGCCTTGATTTTGGTGCTGCCTTTGACTGTTTTAATCACAAAGCCCTTGTTTTCAAACTCGAACTGTAGGGAGTTGGTGAGTCGTATCTTAGCATTATTATTGATTTTTTAAGCATGGTCTGAAAAAAGATATTGTTGATAGGCACCATAGTGAATATAGGAATGTTATATCTGATGATCGTCAGGGTAGTGTTCTTGGCCCATAACTTTTTATACTATGTACAAATGACATGTGGTTTGGCCTAGAAAATATGTTTGTTGCATATGCAGATGATGATACGCTCTTTGCATCAATTCCATCTCCTGAATGTAGATCTGGAGTGGCTGAATCACTTAATAGAGATCCAGCTAAAATTAGTGCGGTGGTGCCAATAATGGGGTAGGAAATTAAATCCTAACAAAACTCAAAGTATGATTGTAAGTAGGTCAAGGACAGTGCCTCCTCAGCGTCCGGATATCAGCATTGATAATGTTCTTTAACTCTCTATGGTTACTTTAAAATTTTAGGTGGGATTCTCAACTGCAAATATACTTTTGAGAAATACATTAGGTCTGTGTCTTCTTCCATTGCACAAAAAATTGGCTCATTGTGAAAGTCCTAAGATTTTCGGTGATCAATCTATTCTGAAAAAGTTTTTTAATTTTCTCATTTTGTCTTGTTTTGACTATTGTTCTCCTTTCTGGTCTTCAGCTACTAATTCTTATCTTAATTTGTTGGACAGAAACTTACGGTCTTTCAAATTTCTTCTTTTTGATCTACATAATAAGCTCTGGCACCGTCGTTAAATTATTTCGTTATGCATGTTGCATGAGATTTCTCATAATTCTGATCATCCTTTACATTTGGATCTTCCTGGACAGTTCCATCCTGTTCGTAATACTGGGCATGCAGTTAATTCTAATAGTCAGGCGTCCATCATAAGGCTCAATACTACTTGCAGTAAATGTTTTTATGTTGAACAGGCTAACATAAGTCTTTTTATAGTTTATAAATTAAATATCTGTTTAGATGCTGCCTTTTTAAAGTATTTCATTCTAATTATTCATTGTTTGTCAGATAGTTATTTATTTCCTTATTTCCTTATTTCCCTTCCTTACTGGGAAATTTTTCCCTGTTGGGACTCTTGGACTTGTAGCATTTTGCTTTTCCAACTAGGGTTGTAGCTTAGCTATTAGTAACAACAACAACAACAACAACAATAATAATAATAATAATAATAATAATAATAATAGTCCTTTCAGTGACAAAAAAAAAAAACTTTCTTTAATTTCCATCTGCTCGTTTTTGCATTTCCATTTTGCTTAATATTCTTCCAACTTCTTTTTTATATCATCTTTCTCCTTTTCCAGTTGCTCAATCATGCGTTGCAAAACTTAAATCGCTGACACTAATTTGATTTTACGCCCAAAAAAATTCCGTTTCTTTGTGGTCTTACGACTAAGGATTTCATTTACAAGTCATCATTGTCCTAGCTTTTTTTTTTTTTTTTTTTTTTTTTTTTTTTTTTTTTTTTTTTTTTTTTTTTTTTTTTTATACAATCCTGGATGTATCTGATTAAAATGAAAACTGAATTATTAAAAAAGGGACTGGTATAGAAAACAATAAGGTTAGAATTTTCTGACATTTCTCCTCGATATATATGAGGAAAACAACTGGGTCAACGATTTCCAGACTACTGATAAAAATCAAAGAGGATATGCAATCATTATTTGCTATGCATGTTGATTACAGTGTCTACTATATCTTAATGTTTAATCAACAATACACAAAACTGGTTTCTCACCTTGTAATATATGCGAATGTCCACTTGCAGGTAAATGCAGCTTCGTTTCTGATCCTTCTTTTATTCTGACGGGAGATCGAGCAACTGGTTGATTCAGGAATTCATACATCAAATTTATTTAAAAAACATCAGCTCCAAAATGTTTACTACATATCTGAGCATTTTTCACATTGATAGGATCTTCTGTTTTCACAGCTGAATACGCTGGGTTTTTGACATAAAGTATAAGAAACAGATTTGATCAGCAAGGCAGACGTGTACTCCAAGTTTCCTCGGTAACAATTGCCCGGTGAAGAGGTGATCGACCTTTGGTATCTTTGGATGGAAATGGTGTCTGGATCGTGGCCGCACCTATAGGCTTTGCCTACGTCACGGCCTGCACCGAAGCAGAAGTTATATTTTCTGTCAGGGTTGAGAAGACCTCTTCTTCTTGCTCCATATAATAACCATATCACACACAGCTACGCATGGATGACGTGAATAGCTGCGTAGAGTACGAGCCTGCCAGTCCGGAAGAAGTATGGATATTTGTCTATTTTACCCCCTTCTTGATGTAGACGACAGTACAGTAACCAAAAAAAAAAAAAAAAAAAAAAAAAAAAAAAAACGGGGAGTTTTGTCTATGGCGTTTGCCATCATACACAAAACGTTTGTAATCTTTATTCTCTATAAATATACCCCCAAAGTCTCAGTCCGCATAACTATGAGCAGGCTTATATGAAATAATATACAATGAATAGAAATAATGTTTGAGCACTAGAGTAAATTTACCAATACCGATTTGATACATTTTTTATAATATTCACTCGTGCATTTGTGCGATTAAAGACAAGAGAGAGAGAGAGAGAGAGAGAGAGAGAAGAGAGAGAGAGAGAGAGAGAGAGAGAGAGAGAGAGAGAGAGAGAGCAAAATTTTGACTTCAAAATGTTATTATTGATAGTAGAAACACTTGTATTTCTTTCATATCCCATATATTGATTTTTTTAAAAGAGAGAGAGAGAGAGAGAGGAGAGAGAGAGAGAGAGAGAGAGAGAGGAGAGAGAGAGAGAGAGAGAGAGAGAGAGAGGGTGCGCATTAGGTTAAAACAGCATATATGCATATATTGATTTTTTTAAGAGAGAGAGAGAGAGGAGAGAGAGAGAGAGAGAGAGGAGAGAGAGAGAGAGAGAGAGAGAGAGAGAGAGAGAGAAGGTGCGCATTAGGTTTAAACAGCATATATGCATATATTGATTTTTTAAGAGAGAGAGAGAGAGAGAGAGAGAGAGAGAGAGAGAGAGAGAGGAGAGGAGAGAGAGAGGAGAGAGAGAGAGAGAGAGGGTGCGCATTAGGTTAAAACAGCATATATGCATATATTGATTTTTTAAGAGTGAGAGAGAGAGAGAGAGAGAGAGAGAGGAGAGAGAGAGAGAGAGAGAGAGAGAGAGAGATGCTGGTTAGGACTTTCTTTAAACTTTTCCTATGTACTCCATCCTTTTTATTCAAAGGAAAAGAATTATATAAAAACCTAATTCCAATGCTAGTCAATGTAACTTATCCCTCCGTTTTTGCAGTACATCTTGGAAAGAGGTATACCTCGAAATGAACTAACTAAACAAAACGTGATAATTGTTAACCAAACATGAATATATAGAGACCATGACAGAAGTGGCTATAAAAAAAAAAGAAACTCAACAGCCTACAACATCCAACTACACTAGATTGTCGTATCTAAACAGTTTTATATATTTTATAATTTATTAAAGAATATCATCTCGTTCATGATATTATGAATAAAATAGACATTCAACTTCGGTCACTTAAATTCTCACCTTTTAATAAATTAAAAACACAAATTAAGAACAGTTCGGAAATGTGTGTATTTAGTTTCCGTTTACTAACATGATTTATCATTGTATCTTCTGAAAACTTATATATTGTTTTTTTACCGTTATTACATGTATTTTGTATCATAATTAAAATTCTAAAGTTTTGATATTATTAAAAAACCATAGGAAATAAAGAAATTTTCATTGAGAGAAGGTATTCTAGAATTATATGCAAGGATCACCTACAACAGTGATTTTTCTTATCCGCACTGATCGTCCAATCCACTGGCGCTTGCAATCACTTTTAAAATTCGGTCGCTAATCACAGTGGATTTGGTAGACCTAACACAAGGCCTGCTATGGACACAGCACACATACATATACAACGCTTTCCTTGCGGATTAAGGCCGATGCATCCGTGCGTAGGTGTGAAAGGAGTTTTAGTTTGCCCAAGACAGAAACAAAACTTGTAGAAAACTGTAGAAAGGAATCTTATAAAAAAAAATGAAAACACAGTTGGAATAAATCTTGTATACAATATATGTGATGGATGGTTTAGTCCGAGATCGTTACACAATTTATCAAAATCATGAAAAGATTCGTAAAGAATACACAAGGTTTCGTGAATTAACAATAGTAAATAGAGTAAAACAGGTAATTCAAAGATGTGAATAACCTGCTTAAGTCAAAACATGGTAACGTTTTCTAAAACCCGGCAGTTCAATATATATATATATATATATATATATATATATATATATATATATATATATATATATATATATATATATATGTATGTATGTATATATATGCATATTATATATACATATATATATCCATATATATATATATATATGTATGTATATATATATATATATATATATATATATATATATATATATATATATATATATATATATATATATATATATATAATCATTGAAAGAACGCCAGCCAATTCTTTTATATAGTCCCTTTAGTGTTCATTAACTACTACTCCATACAATCTGTTAATAAAACATTTAAAATCAACAAGAAACGCTCTTTTAAATTCAATCTGCTAATTCAAAATACTCAAGTTTCATGACGAACGCTGTCAAAAATCATTGCCAAACACAGGGATTCATGACAAATTTCGGGATTTCTGCACAATAGTGGAAATTGAAAAGGTACCAAATCTCTTCAGTAGATAAACTGTATAATAAGGAACAGATGACCTTTTTCTATTGACATTCAGATATTCTGAAAGCAACATACTAGCTCTCCTACATTTAAAAAGGAAACCGCTTCCAGATAACATACGAAAAAATAAAACATACCAAAACCTAAATAATTACCTTTCTTAATTTGCACACGCACACACACACACGCGCGCGCGCGCGCCCGCGCGCAGAAAGAAAAATGTCATTTGAGCCTATACTGGTATAATACCATAAATCGAGAAAAAACTTAGACGGGATAAAAATTAAAATTATCAGTTTAGAAATTTCTCATTTCTCTGCCTAATATCAAACACTCTAGTCAAAGCAGTCTTTACCTATAGGCACTGGTTGATGCAACACACGCATAGGTATTAAAGGTTTTAAATGCCACTATTGAATGATAGAGGCAAGAGACAGTGACATTGCCCAAGCAAGCAGGACAAAACCCTAGAGACCGACCATATAATATTCATGTGATCAACGACCAAGCCCCCTCTCCACTGAAGCTAAGACCAGTGAGGTCCAGTACAGACAATAGCTAATGATGAATCAACAGGTAGACCTATAAGCTACCCAAACCCATCATAAAATCAATAGGATGGTGAGGTTGCAGCCACTGAAGGAGCTTACAAGTTTGAGCGGGACTGAACCCCAGTCTGGCGATCACCAGGCACGGACGTTACCAATATACCACCGCAACCCTAAATAAAGGAGGCACCATGCAGTACGTTAAATGTGCTGAGATTAGAGCAGCTCGCAATGTTTAATGCTGAATTGTCCGTGAAAGGATTTCCATTAACGTATCATTCTCACCTTTTTCAGGTAAACTTTAACCTCTTTAAGACACAGTTCTTAGTTGAGCAAAATCACTCTGTGTTAAACCAGATCTTTTCCTTCTCCAATATTAAGAGTTCTGTCTCCCCAAATAATCAAATCTTCAACCATCACTGAACCATTATTTTTCTGTAATACGATAGTTCAATAACCGAGGAGGAAATCGCCCATTTGTTATGTTGACAAAACTCTCCTTTCTTTGTCTCCAATAATATAGTTCAACAACGGAGAACGAATTGGCCCATTGTATTTTAGTACTAAAACATTATTTTCTTTCTCTTTGATATTATAGTTCAACAACCGAGAAGGAATTCGCCCATTATTTCAAGTTGACAGATTTTTCATTAAAAAAGAAACGGATAAGCTTCCATAGAATGGACTGCGGAAAATTTAATTTTCAAAGTGTTGGTTTAGTTTTTTTTTTTTTTTTTTTTTTTTTTTTTTTTTTTTTTTTTTTTTTTTTTTTTTTAAATTTCATACATATCTTGAATAAGTTCACGCCGTATTTAGGGGCAGGCTGATTAGCTTTCATTAATAATGACATCAGAACAAGATGAAAACTCCCCATTGAAGGACCATCCCTGGTAGTATTTAACGCCTCTGGGAATCACAGAATAAATAACAAGACCGATGAATTACTATACGTACTTGTAATAGGCATTCTTTATATTTCTCTATTAACCAGATTCGAAATCAAAGAAAAAAAAAAGAAAAAAAAAACAGGTCTTGGATCCTGGCAATCTGTATGTGAAATAGAAAGAATTATAGAAAAAAAAATTGTAAATTGCATCCCCTACTTCTACATTATGATAAATGAAACAAATAACAATCAACATGCTAGCTACAAACATATAAATCATTAATCTCATGTCACTCCACATCAATAATAGGTGTTATAAGAAACTAAATACTAATTTCTAATGTAAATTATTAACTGCATTGCCCTAGTAATGCCATCGAAATTTAACAAAACTTGAAATCAGCAGCTCAGGCGAGTTTTTCTCTAAGAATTTTCTTGTTTTTAAAATTCTTTTAAATTTGGACTCCTTGGAAGAAGTCCATGGACAGCTAATGATGACCTTTTGTTTAAATCAAATCTTTAGCTAAACCAAAGGAATCGTTATGGCAATATAATATCAACTGTTAAAATATACTCTCTCCGCTTGGGCAATTGCAGCACAAGTCACTCATTTGAAGAATATAACGTGTATTCAATTGGCCCATTATCAAAATTATACTCATGTTTTTGGTTTTTTTCTAAGGTAAATTCAGCTATTTTAAATGTAAAACATTGCAACTAAAGATTGAAGTTTTTTTCGTATTTTATTGATAAAGCTGTAAACAAGAACCTGAAAAAAAAATCTAAAATATCTTTATTCATTCTGAGAAAATAAATAAAGATATTTTAGAATTTTCTCGATACAGCGATATTATGACGCACGTGACAAATATGTGTTACCACTTAACGATACACTAAAAAATAATAACTTAAAGAGAGAGAGAGAGAGAGAGAGAGAGAGAGAGAGAGAGAGAGAGAGAGAGAGAGAGAGAGAGAGAGAGAGATTGGGGGTGGGGGGCTTCGGCTAGAGGGTTGCACCCTTTCGAGTATTTCATTCATCTTACTCGGTATTCTATCGATTGAAATCCCCTAGGGCCTTTGTCATGGAACAATACGTTGAGTGCTATTGGACAGTCAGGAAAAGAACATCTCAGCCATAGTCATACATACTACATCAACCAGATTATTACGTTTTTTTTTTCTTTTTAAGACTGACCTAACGTTTTGGTAGGAGGAGTTCTTGTTCAATGTCGTGAACCAGTGCTTCACTACATGTCCGACAGCTATTAGAATATTATCATTATTACTAGCCAAGCTACAACCCAGGTTGGGTAAGCAGAATGGTATAAACCCAAGAACTCCAATTGAAAAAGTAACCCAGTAAGGGAAGTGAATAAGAGAATAGCATACAAATTGTACGTAATGAATAACAGGTATAAAATATTTCAAGATCAGTCATATATAACCTCTGAAACGAGTCATGTCAACCTATTAAAAAAAAAGCATTTACAAAGAGTTTGAACTTCTGAAGTTCCACCAATTCAACTGCCTAACTATGGACATCATTCCATACTCTGGTCACAGCTGGAATACAACTTTTGGCTTATGATGAAGAACTTGAAGGCATGGCTGTTATTATTATTATTATTATTATTATTATTATTATTATTATTATTATTATTATTATTATTATTACTTGCTAAACTACAACCCTAGTTGGAAAAGAAGGATGCTATAAGCACAGAGGCTTCAACAGGGAAAATAGCCCAGTGAGGAAAAGAAACAAGGAAAAATAAGATATTTTAAGAAGAGTTACAACATTAAAATAGACATCTCCTATATACACTATCAAAACTTTAACACAACAAGAGGAAGAGAAATAAGACAGAATAGTGTGCACGAATATACCCTCAAGCAAGAGAACTTGCAGTATCCTAAAAGCTTGACCTTAATCACGCATTTTTCTCTTTTTTCGATCAACAGCAAGTCTACATTTAAACCATATCCAAATATCTCCTTGACGAGGATGAAAACACCCCCAATTTATTGAAATATAGCATTTAAAAGTGCAAAATTTCAAAATGAAAAAGGAAACTAATTTGAACTAGTCTGCCTGCTACTGGTGTTTTTAGTAATTTACTCACACCTAGTGCTACGTACAGGATGGTACAGCCTGATTAGATCAGAGTGGAATTTCGGCTTTACAAGATTATTAGTATGCTTATTATGAAGTAAAAACTAATTCCTGTACTCAAACTAAATATCTAACTGTCTTCACTGATTAAAACGCCTTCTGTGCGGTTAGACTTGGAAGAAAGAGCCAACCCAATAAAAGCATGTCTCAAATATTTAGATTAATCAAAGCAACAATGTTCTTAAAACATTTTTATCTTTAATAATTTTCCGACGTTAATCCATATACAAAAATTTTTCAATTTCCAAAAATATACTAGAAATGAATGACGAATATCTACCAGATAGCTATTACGTTACGGAAGGATACGTTATTCGATAAGAATGTATACACTAATTGAAATAAATGGGGTTCGCCGGGTGAACTAAAGAAGAACCGAAAAGCTGGACTCTAACTCTAAGCAAGCATGGTGACGATGATGATACTGAGTCACCTGTGTTTAAATGGTGACCGTTCTGAAGCCGGCTGTGGTATTGTTCAGCTCCCACCACAACTGAGATGCCAATAAAATTTTAAAATATAATGAAATTTTGAAAATTACTGACACATTCCAATCGATAACTTTAAACTTCACGATCTTACAACATAAAAATATTTCTTCATTTTTTTTTCTTTTTTGCAGTATAATATAAACTTTTAATCTAAACTGTATCTCACAGTAATGATTACATATGAACAAATCTTTAATTATGAAAAACAGGAAAATTATAAGGATGCAATTCCTGACATTATAATGAAATATCATAGTTATGATATATCAGTTACCAAATTATAACTCACTGATACCCCGGTGCATTGACACTTCTACCTTAAGGAGCACCAATGGTGTGGGGCTCTAATGCTCCTTTAATCGTCCAAAGAGGAAATGAATCCCCTGGGAACGGCTTTCACATCTTGAAATGTAGAGCCTGCTTCTCTGAAAGCCAACATAATCATGAAAGTCGGGCCAATCCATTCAATGACTGCTACAGCAATAGCAGTATATGGTACAGCTGGCTTCATTAATCTTGGTACACATCATGGCAAGCTAAGTAAATAACATATCCAGTAATATCTGTGAAACAGAGAGAACGTTTACTAAATAATGTTGGGAAAAATACTATTCTATGGGTGATGTATAATATAGTAAAATAGGAAACCTCTGTCTTATATCTATGGGAATAAAAGCCTTCTTAGTGAGAGGTCACTACATTGTGATTTGCACCGAAAATCGTGAATCCGACTGTACAGACCAGCCATTGCTCCTTTCGGGAGGTGGTAATGGCTTAGGAATACATCTATGATGTAAGGCAAGGGAACGAATATTGAGGATTGTTGATTACTACCTCAGAGGAAATGACAGCTTAATGATAAATGATCTCCTCTTCTCTACAAGCAATAAGGATATGAAAATATAGCATTCTTATATCTCCGAATGGTGAGGATATGCCAAAACCCATCATTGTTATTTTTTTCTTTTTTGTTTTTTTACCCCGAACACTTCTTATTTCTCCCTAGAGTTAATGGTAAGCAATTTCGTAAGAATAAAACATGTTTTAAATCATTACCAGTATTGTCTCATGAATCACAAGTTAACTTGAGGCTTTTAACTTTCTCCGATTAAAAATTATTATTGATATGACAAAAGAAATATGAATAACCGGCTTAGGGGTTTTGAATATATTTAGATAAGGTTCATAAAAGTACAGATACATAAAATTTGGAATATAAAACGAGAGAAAGCTGAATGTTAGTTATAATTACAGACAAAGGCCAATGTGCAAAAAAGGGAACAACAAACAATTACTGAGCCTGGTGAGTTACCGGAAAGAGGCAGAATTTTAGAAAATGCCTTAATATCCAAATCGTAAGGAATGAATCCAACAAAGCATTGATTACCTTTTAGTTGTAAATATATAAAATACATAATGATGTGAAAGTTGTCACCATAGAAGGTTAACAGACGAACTACAATTTGGAAAATGGATACATCGCTGAGCACTATCTTGGAAATAAATAAATTGGAAAGTAGCAGGATATAAAGTACGCTCAAGATTAGACGGAATTGAAAGGACAGTAGAAAGGCTGGGATGTACAAAAAGGGTGCTGAGCCACTTTTCATTTCTGGAAGCAAAATTTGCATGCTGAATCCATATGAAATAAAATAGTTAAAACTGTTATAATAACCATACAGTTTACACAGTATAAGTATTATGAAGGAATTGATAGGGTAATAACATGTGGAGAAATATAATAGTAGTATAAAGGTTGAGAGAGGAAATATAAATATAACCTATTATTTTGAGATTGTTAAGTCAAGTAGAAAGAATAAAAGCATAAGTTCGTAAGTGGAGTACATAATTGAGAAGCGCTATGAGGTAAAAGAAGAGAGAATCCTGAAAGGTAGGGTTGGATAAATGGGTCTAATATATATATATATATATATATATATATATATATATATATATATATATATATGTATATATATGTGTGTGTGAATGTGTGTGCGTGTGTATGTGTGTATGTATATATATATATATATATATACATATATATATATATATATATATATATATATATATATATGTATATATATATATATATATATATATATATGTATATATATACATATATATATATAAATGTGTATATATATATATATATATGTATACATATATTTATATATATATATATATATATATATATATATATATATATATATGTGTGTGTGTGTGTGTGTGTGTGTGTGCTTACTTTTGTATAAATAGAATTACAGCTATGTGAACTTTGACTTTTGTAAGCTGCGAGGTCATAAATGGAATTAAAACTTGAAACAATTATTAAGAGGAAGGGATTACGGGATTACCTCCGAATAAAAGCAGTTTTGATGAAAGCATACAGTACATACGCTATCCCGTTAAAGCTCATTTTGACATATTAGATGCAAAGTGCATAGATGGATGCAGACCATTTTCATTTTCCAGACTACAGCTTGCACCAAAAAATTCTTGTACTGCTATGAATTTTAAACACAGGACTTAAGGTCGCTGCCCTTTTCGTGATTTTGGGCATTATAATTGTAAATTAGAAGCATTTTTGGGAATGAAAAAAAAACAAAAAAACTTGTAAACAAGAAGGCGTACCTGCGCAACTGCTCTACAATAGCAAGCGTAATTAGTGAATCTTTTCACAGATGAAATTTTCAGAAATTTGACGGAAAAATTGTTTAATATAGGGATCTGAGAAAAAGAAAATTATACCTCAACCTAACACAGATAAGGGGAGTTCTGCAAAAAAAAAAGAAAAAAAAATCCATACCTAAGGAAGTACATAGGAAAAACAAATGTTTAAAGTGGAAAATAATATCAAACGATTAACAATGGCACTAAACTTACAATACAGGGTCTATCATGGCTGTCATATTTCATTTACACTTCTCTCTCTCTCTCTCTCTCTCTCTCTCTCTCTCTCTCTCTCTCTCTCTCTCTCTCTCTCTCTCTCTCTCTCTCTGTATATATATATATATATATATATATATATATATATATATATATATATATATATATATATATATATATATATATATATATATATATATATATATATATATATATGTATATATATATATATATACATATATATATATATATATATATATATATATATATATATATATATATAATACATATATATATATATATATGTATATATATATATATATATATGTATATATATATATATATATATATATATATATATACATATATATATATTTATATATATATACAGTGTATATATTCTTACACAGCTGGTCTAGTGTTGAGTAAATACAGTAGTGTATTAATGGTTTTATTTATGTTTTCATTTGTGCATTGAAGACGTTAGCCAGCTCTTAAGATGAGTTCCTCTCGTGTAGGTATAAGTTTATTATGTAAATTACGTAAGACTTTCGTCGTTAATTTCATTGCATTCTTTATTCAAGTCAGTACATTTAAATCTAGGTTATTTCTAAGAATTAACTTTTATTTCATGTATTTTTGTTCCGAAATTTTACACAAGCAGTTTGAGAGTGTTCTGTGATTCATGCGAGATATTCGTGCATCATGTTTGAGAGAAAATACGAAATTCTTATATACCATGTGCTTTGAAAGATTCCTGAAAATCCAAGTGTTAGGATGTTATCTTTTTTTTATTTCAATGACAAAGGGTGGATGGAGCTAGCTGACAGAGAGTCGTTTTGCTGTGCGTTGGTATGCGTGAGAGTTGCCTAAAACATTGGTTCGTCCTTTGACAATTTTTTATCTATAGCTCTGACACCCTTAGGCCAACACCCCACGCTACCAAATCTCGTACCTGGAACATTCTGGAAGTAGCTCGGTTTCATATAAAGGCGACTTCAGGGTTGCATAGATCAGATAGAGAATCCCAACCTTAAGTCATAGCTATCTCCTCCTCTCTCTCTCATATGCAGCAAAGTATTATTTTAAAAGGGTTCAGTGAAATTTCAAGTTTTGGTGTGACAGGTTTTTTTAACATAGTGAGTATTTATAAAAATTCTCTTAGAGTTTTTGTAGCTGGCCCTATAGTAACGTGAAAGGTATTTGTATCTTTATCTGGTTAACTATATTCATTGAGTGTTAAGACTAATTAAATATTGTACTCAGATTTAATTTCAAGTGAAACAAGTGATTGTATATTTTTCATAAGTATTATTTCTCTTGTCTTACTCTAAGGTTTATTCAGATTTAATACTTCAAGTCAAGTGATTATATAATTTGCAGATCGTAGCCTTTTTGGTCTTAATCTAAGTTTTTTCAGACTTAATATTTCGAGTGATTTATTTGTTTTATGTAAATTCTTCCGTGTTGTAATTTATATGAATTATATTTATTCTTGTAAAGAGTCTATTATTCTAATCACCAGTGTTTAAATTAGTATTGGCTTGATCCCCCTTTAAAGAATCGTAGTAAGAAGTGGTAGTAAATAATTCTTAAGAATAATTACTCAGTTTTGTACTTATTTTTTTCTCTTAACCTTCACAATTATTCCACTTTGTTTATTTGTAATCATGTTATATCTTTTTATTCATATTTGAGTTTCCTTATTGACTTACCTAACAATCTTGAGTGAGTTTCTTTTCTGAATTTTTCGTTAAATTCCGTAAACAAGAGATTTTCTCCATTTTACCGTCAATTATTTATAATATTTTTGTCCGTTTGATGTGCAATTATACTGCAATAGAACAGCCCTGTTTCTTGTGTATGCCAACAGAATAGAGTACCATTTGCAGAACGAAAGGCAATGGAAAAGAATGGCAATATGTATTTGAATGAGCGCTCCCGAAAGGGTTTCTTTTGCGGTCAAATTGCGTTCTTATTCTTTCGAAGCATACAATCTCCGAGTAACTGTTCTTAGCTAAGTATAATTATTCCAAGTCAAATATGATCTAATACTTTTCCATATATGATGAGGCTCCTGTTTTTCCAAATAAACATTTTACAATCATCTCTAAACCACGGTTTGTTCTGTTTTATTTCAAATTTCGTAGCTACTATACCATATTTTCTTGACTATTTCTCTTATTGATCACAAAAACTATTGGGCCCTCCTTTTCTTTTAACTGTGTCAAGCAATCTTTACAGAACCTGGAGAATCATTTTGCCACGCTTGATATTTGGATGTCATCTGATAGATTCTGATATTTAAATTTCCTACTTCAAGCTTTTATGCAAAATATTGCCTAACTTCTAATCATGTTATACACTTAAATAATAGAAGTAACATCTTCCGTTATCTCGTTTATTTTTCTTCTCTCTTCGAGCTTCAATATATTCATGACTATGCTGAGAATCCACATAGACTTCATAATGAGGTACTAAACTTTGTTTTCCTTGCCCAAAATCTCGAATTCTATTTAATTCTGCAATGGGGAATAAACTTAACCAACCAGTGAGCCTTCATTTCTTACTCCGTCTTATTTCATTTCAAAACGTGATATGGCTAAATGGATGACCCAATGTGTTCATGATGCATCACTGTGATATACTGCATTACAACATTTCTAATTTATCCTCTTAATAATTTACCGCTAAAATAACTTTCAAAGAAAAAGAAGCACTACACAATTTGGGGCATAAAGTCATTTAGTATCATGATTTTCTGTCTAGAACAGTGACTCACAACCTTTTTTTTAACAAACGGACCCTTTATCTTCTTTTTGTAGACCCCTACCCATTCTAAAGATAAAAATCTTTGCGAATTTTTCACAACCAAAAATGGTAAAATAATGCTATCAAGATTGAAGGAAATAGCAAATTATTATATTTTATTTTGAATAAAGTCTAATTAATTGCTAATAAACATTCAATAATTGAATTACATGGGAAATTAATGGACACTAGTAAGTAATTCATAATAAATTTATCTGAATTTGGACTAAGTAATTACAAAAATGCATATTCATTCAACGAGATTCCTGTAATTATTGTTGCTCTGAATTTTTCACATTGTCGAGTGAATAACACCACTAAATCCTGATTGAACAGGTTAGGATGAAGAAAAGTTTGGCTGTGCTTTATCCCAGAGTAATGGGAGCTTTTTAGCAGCGTCCTTTGTTTGCAGTATATTGTGATTCCCGTCTTTAAATTTTGCGCGCAATATTCCATCACATTGTAATTCCATGAAGGTCTCCTGTAAAGAAATCTCTACATCGGAAACATTAACTTCAAAAAGAATTGCCACAAAAATATTATTATTATTATTATTATTATTATTATTATTATTATTATTATTATTATTATTATTATTAACTAAGCTACAACCCTATTTGGAAAAGCAAGATGCTATATGCCCAAGAGCCCTAACAGGGAAAAATAGAATATTGAGGAAAGGAAATAAGGATATAGATAAAAGATATGAGAAATAATAAAGAAATAGAATAAAATATATAGAAAATGGTAACAACATCAAAACAGATATTTAATATATAAACTATAATAAAACTTATGTCAGCCTGTTCAATATAAAAACATTTGAACATTTGTAGTCTTACCGATTCAACTACCCGATTAGGAAGATCATGCCACAACTTGATCGCAGCTGGAATAAAACTCCTGGAATACTGTGTAGTATTGAAGCTCATGATAGAGAAGGCCTGACTATCAAAATTAACTGCATGCTTAATATTAAGAACAGATTGGAACTGTCCGGGAAGGTCTGAATGTAAAGGATGATCAGAATTATAAAAAATCTTATGCAACATGCAAAAGGAACTAATTGAACGATGGTGCCAGAGATTAATATCTAGATCACCAATAAGAAATTTGATAAAACGTGAGTTCCTGTCCAACATATTAAGATGAGAATCCACAGCTGAAGGCCAGCGAGGAGAACTATACTGGGAACAAGGTCGAATGAGAGAATTAAAACACTTCTTCAAAATAGATTGATCACCGAAAATCTTAAAATACTTTCTCAACTAGCAAATGTTTTTGTATAATTGTAGAAGACACAGATCTAACATGTTTCTCAAAAGTAAATTTGCTGTCGAGAATCACACTTGGAATTTTAAAACAGCAATACAGGGTTAAAGAAACATTATCAATGCTGAAATCTGGATATTGAGGAGCCACTATCCTTGACCTACTTACAATCATACTTTGAGTTTTATTAGGATTCAACCGCATGCCCCATAATTTACAGCAGACACTCATTTTAGCTAGATCTCTATTAAGGGATTCACCAACCCCAGAAATATATTCAGGAGATGGAACTGATGCAAAGAGTGTAGGATCATCTGCCTATGCAATAAACTTATTTTCTAGGCAAAACCATATGTCATGTGTATATACTATAAAAAATAATTCACCAAGAACACTACCCTGAGAAACACTGGATAATACATTCCTATACTCACTATGATGCCCATCAATAACAACTCTTTGCGATCTATTACTTGAATATTCAATAATAATACCAACTCCCAGACTGTTTGAGTTTGAAAACAAGGGCCTCATGTTTAACAACAGTCAAAAGGATTACTAAAATCAGTGCCAATCGTACGAGCTACCTGACCACAATCAAGGGATTTTTGTCTAACACTGACCATTGCAAGAAGGGCATCGCATGCACCAAGTCCTTAACGAAAACCAAATGGCAAACAGGGGAAAAGATGATTACCCTCAGCAAACCTATTAAGACGTTTTGCCAAAAGACGTTCAAAAACTTTAAATAATATGGGAGTTATGAAAATTGGGCGGTAATCAGTTGGACATTTAAATAGTAGAGTAACATTACCAATTCTCAAACAAGTGCTCAAAGCTCCTCTTCTTGCAAACTTACAAAAAATAATAGATAAATTTGGAGCTTAGAAATCTGCAGTCTTTATAGAAAACAAAGGAAAAATACCAATTGGGTCTACACCTCCATAAGCTTGAAGGCCCATCAAGAGAGCTTCAATTTCACGAGATCGAAAGCTAAACTAGTTAGTTTAGCTTCAGGAAAACAGGAATGAGGAAGATCCAATTTCTCATTACTCTGCTAACTGTCAAACAAGTCAGCCAAAAAGGTTGCCTTTTCCTTACGACAGTGAGTGACAGAGCCATCTAATTTAAGTAAAAGAATAACTGTTGCATCTACATCAAAGAGTGCAGATTTAAGTGTAGTTCACCACTTATATTCCTGAATTTTACCAAAAAAGGGTTTCTTTTATAGTTAAATTGTATATCTTTCCAGTTGAAGCATAAACTCTCTAAGCAAAACCTCTAAGCTGAGTATAGTTATTCCAAATCAAATCTGGTTTGTTAGCCTTCCAAAGATGATACACTGCCTGCTTCTCCAAATAAGCTCGTCTACAATCTTCATTGAACCGTGGTTTTTACTTCACTCGGTACCTTAGCACACGAGAAGGGATACGCCTATCAATTATGCTGACTAGATTCTCATTCAAAGGGACAACAGGAACACTACTATACAATTGGGACCAATTAAAGCCCAACTGATCACTCAAAATGCCATTCCAGTCTGCTTGAAATTTCATAAACATTTTACATGGGTATGATACATCACTGACAGGCTGCTCAGTCTTCATTACCAATGAAATTATGGCAGGATCAGAGGTATCAACTAGAGAACCAACCTCACTTGTTATAACACCAGGAGTTTCGGTGTATATGAAGCCCAAGCAGTTACCAGACATGTGAGTAGCTTCACTTATAATTTGCTCGCAGCCTGATTCGGAGGCAAAGTCTAAAGCTCTGAAGCCATGGCGATCGGTAGGAGGAACAGAATTTAACCACTCCCTATGGTAGGCACTGAAATGACCAACAAAGACAAAAGAGACCTTTCTATCACCTCTTGTATCTTAGCCATAATGGTAAGAAGACAATCAAAGATAGAATCATCAATGTCTAGATTCCGGTAGATCAAACATAAATAGTTGTTATGCCCGCCACAAACTTTATTACCTGAATCTCATGACCTCCACATTCATAGCAGGACTTATGAGAAGCAGGGTACTCAGTCCTAATATACACCGCCATTCCCCTGGCCCTAGGAATGGCATCTCGTTTCAAAATTATTAGCTTCTTAAAACCAATTATAAGGAGCTCAGATGAGTGCCTCATATAAGAATTTATAAGCCCAAAGGAAGATCCAGCTGTCTGGACGCAACTGTTATTTCTTGAATATTTGCATGAAGACTACGAATATTACAATACAATAGATGGCATTGAAAAAATCTAGAACGTACTAGTCCCAGAATTTGCTCAATGTCTCCAGACTACACAAGAATTAATCTTAATAAAAAGATACATTACACATAAAAACTAAATTAACAAAAATTATGATAAAAACAATATGTACAGAAATATAAATAAAATGATTGATCAAACCCGTAGACTATAGAAAAAAGTCCGAAAACTGGTCAACGTTGAGGAGCTGATACACCATGCAAGACTAAATACCCTCCAGGATAGCAACTTCAACTGAAGGGAGGACAGTAAGGATGGTTTTGAGAAGAAAAAGAATCAGATAAGGAAAAGACAACCTCTAGATAAACCACCAGGCATCCATGGGCATTCTATTAATCCTGCCCAATACACCATTTAAAAAAGAAAAAGAAAAAAAAAAACAAGAGGAATAAAAGAAGTAAGTTAAAATAGTGTGCCCGAGTGTACCCTCAAGCAAGAGAACTCTAGCCCAAGACACTGGAAGACCATGATACAGAGGCTATGGCACTACCCAAGAATAGAGAACAATGGTTTGATTTTCGAGTGTGTTTCTCTTAGAAGAGATATTTACCATAGCTAAAGAGTCTCTTCTACCGTTTCCAAGAGGAAAGTAGTCACTGAACAATTACAGTATAGTAATTAGACCCTTGAGCGAAGAGGAACTGTTTGGTAATCTCAGTGTTGTCCGGAAAGACGAGAATGTGTAAAGAATAGGCGAGTCTATTCCGTGCATGTGTAGGCAAAGAAAAAAATGAGCCGTAACCAGAGAGAGAGAGAGAGAGAGAGAGAGAGAGAGAGATCCTACATATTAGTGTCATGCCAGTCAAAGGATCCAAAACGGTTGTATCTAAATGGTTGATTGATGTCCTGGCCAACCTACTACCTATATGGTATCTTCATCATGAGTTGATCACTAAGCCGAGTTTGCATATTTTCATGCATATTTTCCAAAAATCCAACATCTAATGCAAGTCCATCATCGTGCAGATCACTGCTAATCGAGGCCAAAACGGAAAAGGGTTCGATTGCACGACGTCCGATTTAGATTTTTTACAGCTTAAGTTTTCTCAGTAAAGCAGTAGTAACACATTTACTGGTTATGAGATCAGAATATTTTCCTTAGAGCTGTTTATTAAGCAACTTCGTTTTTCCAAATATATAATATAGGTAAAGTATTGCACATTTAGTTGCAAGCAATTGTTCTCCAAGCTGGGTGTTGACCAGGAATAAAACAATCGTGCCCCAAAGTTCAGTAAAGCAATGAAGATAGTTCCCCTTTCATAACCACCGCATGACAAGGCGTTCAAACTCTTCTCTAATAAATTCTCGGTAGAATTCATGAAAGAAATGATCTCGAAGAGAATTTGATGCAATATGCAGACGTCCACCCGAATTCTTTTCAATTAAGTGTTGGTGTATCGCACACTGTATGCAAAATACTTTGGGAACAGCCTTTCCAAAAAATGTAACAAAACCTTTGTATTTGCCAGTCATGGATGGTGAACCATGAGTACATATTCAATGATATTTTTGAGTGGATTATTAGTCTACTTGGAATAAGTTACTGATTGCATTAAATATTGCTTCACATTTTGTCTGTCTAAAGACTTCTAGCAAAGACCACTTCCTCTCACGGTCCGTGATAATCTATATACTGTATGCTTCATATGCCAATAAAATAACTTAATCATCTCAAAGCAGATTCATGAAGTTAAAAGGTAAACTGTTCTAATTGCAATTTAGATATTAACTATTTTTCTACCTCTTCTGTCGTATCATTAGTGCGTCGTGAAGAGTTACTCAAGAAAATGCAATTTGTAATTGCACTTGCATTTTGTTTCATAACTAACAAAATTATAACATACACGAGTAAAAAACCTATAGTTTCACCAATATTGTGTGGTTGGCCAGACTTTGCTATTATTTTACTAATTCCATAAGCAGTTAGCTAACTGTCGTTTTTTACTCATCTTGTTATCAAACACTTAGGTCACTTTTTCTTGTTTGAAAATCATCACGCATTAAAGGTCCTCCAAGCTGTTCATAGAGGACAATCTTCAACAACAATCGTCATTAAAACACAATATATCCTATCCATATTCTCTTATCCATAGGTTTATGAATGCCAAGAGAGATTACCTTCAGTCCTCAAGGTAAATTTCATAGTTTCATTCTAATCTCTCTTCGAACTTAGTCATGGTGTACATTACTGTAGAAATCTAATTATCATAATTATTAACGTTTATTGTCTTGAAGTAGAATTGTTTTATGTACCACTAAAATGTCACCATGGACCGGCCCTTTGATTTGTGTGTATGTTTGTGTGAGTGTGTGTGTGGACCCGCCATAATTGGTCCATGGACCACCAGGATCCACATGAACGCAGGTTGAGAACCACGTTCTACAAAGTTAAAAGTAAATAAATAACAGTTGCCTCATGTTCTGACGGCTACACTAAAAATGATAAATATTAAAATTTAAGTGACATCTATTAGTGATAATGTAACAAACACTGAATTCTTAAGAGAAGTCCAATCTTAAATCTATTCTTGCAATACAGTAACTTACTGTAAAAGTAGGGAAATCATTGTATTGCTGTTCTCGGAGATATAATACTGAATGCCCAAAACTGTACAAAAAGGATTCAATGTTTGACTTTTTGTAACAAACAAATAGCTAGAAAATCATTGATAACACATTTACAACTTTAATTCTATTTCTTCAGATTTCATCTTTTTTTTTAAATTTTAATATAGATATTGTCTTGCAAATTGTTGCCAAAATGGTAGCGTATACCTTAAGGTTTCCTAAATAGCTTTAGAATCATTTCAAAACTTGAAAGATTTGAAATTGAACCCATCTATTAGGTATTTGTTTATAATTTTTAAATCTTTCAAGTATGAATTTTTTTTACAGCTATTTTCATATAGCTATTAGTCTAATACATACCATGATTTTAACTACACAAGTCAAGGCTATAAACTAAAACAAAGTTAGACAGTTGGAAAAATAAAATCATACTGAAGATAAAAGTGTTGTAAAGATTTTTTTTAATGAATCTCATTTCGACTCTACATGAAAACTTAGAATTTGTTAATAGTGATGAGCTGGCTATTGAAGAAAATTATATATATATATATATATATATATATATATATTATATATATATATATATATATATATAAAATATATAAATATCACTCAAAGGACGTAAAAATGCACACACAAAAAAAACAATACTCGGTACTTTCTACTTCTATTGACTACCCTTCCCTATCACGTATCACGGGAAGAGAGAGGGTCAAGGTGTGACGATTATACTTTCATAGTAAAACCAGGTAAGATGGAACCACATCATAACATACCCTTATCAGATTCATATTATTGGTTGTGAAATCAAAGCCAGTGAGAAAGAATGCATCCTCCATATGCTATGGCTCCGTAGACTGGGTACTAAAAAAATATATTATACTATGGCTCGTGACTGGGAACCAAACATAATATTATGTATACTATGACTGGCAAGTTAATCAACCTCTCGAATTCCAAACCCCATTGTTTGTTTTTACATTAAAACTGCTACACCTAAAACATTAATCACGAATTCTGAGACCGTTAAATAACTCCCATACAGCATTATATAAAACACTGAATATCCAAAGGTCTCTTAATTACATTCAAAACTAAACTGGGTAATTACTCTTAAGTATTATTGAAACACATTTAAACTTACTGTGGTTCTTAACAGGATGCGAGCAGAATCTGGTCTTAAATATGGATGATTAAAAAAATACACTCTTTCCAAAAGTAAATACATTCTATATAAATTACAACACGCTGAAAGAATTTGAACAATAACAAAATAATTCAATCGAAAAAATTAAGTCTGAACAAACTTTAGATTGAGACAAAAATGCTGCGATCTGAAAATTATACATGAACTTGACTTGATCTATTATATCTGCATAAAGCTGAGATTAAGAAGAGAAATAATCCAATGAAAATTATACAAAAGCTTAAAAGAATTCTGAATAATGCAATGTTCGTATTTGACACTTAATAAATAATAGATGACCAGATCACGTTACAAAATCTATCCTTCCTAAAGGGCCTACTACAAACACTTTATACAATGCCAACACTCACCCTCAAACAATGAATTCAAAATCACCGTTTCGTCTTATGTATCTTTTTGACACACAATTTGCTTTGGAGCACAGAGTCACTTAGGAGAGGACACATTAAAACATACTGAACACTTTCAACAACAATACTCGGAGATGCGTGAGAGAAGGGAAGAGGGGGAAGTTATTTGTCTTAAGAAGGCAATCTCTATTTTGATCTAGGTAACCTAACCTAGGTCTCACCTTTTATATGAAATTTAGCTAATTCAAAAAGGTTTCAGGATTGAGGTCTGGTAGTGTGGGGGGCTGGGCCAAGCATCAAAGTTGCCAAGTATCCTCTCCCGAACGCTGTACTCAAGCCGCACCAGACGGCTCTCTCAGGCAGCTAGCTCGGCCCACCCCTTGTCCTCAAAATAAAAAAAAAAGATAACCTCCTCTCACCAGGCCTACGTGACGTTTCTAAAGCACATGGTTGAGAATTTTCCAAAGAACAAGTTACTGAATATTTTTTCTTAAACATGACGCAATAATTTATAAATTATAAAAGAACATTACCTAAGCACTTGGTCATATCTCGCACGAATCCCAAAACACTTTCAAGTAGAATATGTAAGACTTCGTAACAAACATATGTGAAATAAAAGTTAATTCTTGAAAAAAAAATAAAGTAAATGTACATATATTAACTTGAATAAAGATT
>NC_090746.1:41101676-41126676 GCF_036898095.1 Palaemon carinicauda | reverse complement strand
AGATGCGATTCTGAGAATAAAATCATACGAAATCGACTCGCAAGAAGTTTGTGCACTAATCTATACAGACTGCGAAGGGTTGAATTACTGAGAAATTATTGACATGGTAAAAAGAAGTGATAAGAAAGAAAATCAGCAAAGAGTGAAAAGTAAATCATAGTGCTTTAAAGTTTCCTACTGGCATGGGAGTTATGAAGATTATTATTATTATTATTATTATTATTATTATTATTATTATTATTATTATTATCAATACTACAACACTAGTTTAGAAAAGCAAAGCGCCACGAGCCCAAGGGCTACAACAGGGAAAATAGCAATGTGAGAAAAGAAAACAAGGAAAAAGAGAGAAGTGTGCCTAAGTGTACCGCCATGCAAGAGAACTCTAACACAAGACAGTGGAAGACCATGATGCAGCGGCTATGGTAATACTCAAGACTTGAGCATTATGGTTTGATTTTGGAGTGTTCTTCTCACAGAAGTGTCACTTACCATAGAGAATCTCTTCTACCCTTACCATGTGGAAAGTAGCCATTGAACAATTACAGTGCTGTAAAATTTGTTCCGTTGTCTTAGTGATGTCAGGTGTATGAGGTCACAGTGCATATTTACATATGATCAGCACTCAAACTCTTTACACCAGACCCAGAACCAGTGAGGACTAGACAATGGCTGAAGAAGTCAACACATATCCTACAAACTTATTTTCCTCGAGTTGAAGTGGCTGATGTTGTCACTTCCCCGACTGGTGAACGGCAGACTCGGGTTCGAGTCCCGCTTAAACTTGTTAGTTTCTTTGGTCGCTACAACCTCACCATATGTGCGAGCTAAGGATTTGGGGAGGGGAAGCCTATAGGTCTATCTGCTGAGTCTTCAGCAGTCATTACCTGGCACTCCTTGGTCCTAGCATAGGTGGCGAGGGGGCTTGAACACTGATTATATGTGTATATGGTCAGTCTCTAAGGCATTGTCCTGCTCGATAGGGCAAGGTCACTGTTCATTGCCCCTGCCATTTATGAGCGGCCTTTAAAACATGGTTTTAGTGAATTCTATCAAGCAGCAAGTGTGGCTCAAAGTAGGCTCTATCTAACAAGGAGTCCCAACGATTCCGATAAGCTACCATAACCTAACTCTTCATATAAAAAATCTATAAAAAAAAAGAACCAACCATAATTCGGATGCCGTAGAAAGGAGATAAAAGACAGGTTGAGAAATTACAGAAAAGATTGGATGGAATAACTTCTGAAACATGTGGAAAGCATGAGTGAGCAGTGTTATGGAGTTTTATTTATGCTCAAGAAATACTTCCTTGATTTACCGAGGAATATCTTTTCATTTTGCAATAAATACACAAACCTGTTCTAGCTAATTTAAAGAACACGTTTATCAACCGTATTTCAATGTACCGATTCTCATCAGTTTTAAAATATTAATGACTAACCCAAAACTTCTTACATTTTATAACATGGAAAATTTTCCTTCTTTTAACACACTGTGTAAGTTAGTAGTCATTTGCTTGTTGTCGCTGTTTTTATCGCTAAATATATAGGATAAAAAATGAGAGAACACTATAAATGGTTTTCTTAAAACTTAACTTCAAACAAAAGCTCTGCATACTCGCTTTTATATCTTATATGTAAAAATTTCTCATCTAATGCCCAACATGAATACCTAGTGCCATTATAGTAAGTAGCTTTTCTCTCACGTTGTCATTCCGTATTATGTTCATTTTTAGCATCCATTTATTTGCTGTGTCTTCAGACATGAAAAAAAAAAATATTCAATACTTAAAATACTAAACAATATTAATAAGTTCTTATCAGTATGCAAAAAGCTCTATAAAAATCCGTCTATATGTACACTGTTAGATAAAACCACAATATTAATAGAAAATTTTCCGCAATAAAATACAGTACTGTTCTCAGCCGCATTTCGGTAAAATACAGGCGACCGTAATTTTACAATAATTTGTTCTTTTCTTTTACGGGTTAGTGACCGTAGTATCACTCCTTTACGTCAATATATCAGTTTTTAAAAACGGTAAAAATAGTGGAATAGATGTTACAAGGCATTTATCGCTTTTTTTTATGCAAATTTTAAAAAAAAAAAATTTTTAAAGTTTTCTAAATATCAACAAATGTGCGATTGAACAAGACAGAAGATTCTTGGCAAATTTTAAATGCATTTTAATACCTATTGGTTATCAGAGTGGCAAAAGGAAAGGCAGATAAATGAAAAGTGACTTCGATTCTTTTTATGTATCTACATAAATTTCCAAGTGTTAGTATCAATACTCAAAGACTTCATAAACAAATTCCACAGTACACGTATTGTTTATACACCAAAGCAAAGCATTTCTTAAGAAAAAAAAAAAACCACTTGAAACCATTTAAAAACTTTTTTTGGCAAAATATTCCATTTTGAGCTGAGAATTTCAATACTTGAAGAAAATCTCTCTCTAATTTTCGTCACCCCTCCAATAGGACTGTGATCTCTCTCTCCAATGGGGGAGGGGGTTAGGGACAAAAAGATTTCTAAAGGTTTCCGGGATTGCTACAATGAGGCTAAAGAGAGACAGATCAATGAGCACTTAGTGCCTCTCCCTTTTCCTCACATCTGACACAAAAAGTCACATAATTCTCATTTTCGTACAACCACCTTTACTATATTTAATAAAAACTGATATATTCTAGACTCTAATACAAACATAGTACATATATATATATATATATATATATTTATATATATATATATATATATACATTTACTGTGTATATACATATATATATATATATATATATACATATATATATATGTATATATATAAATATGTATTTTATATATATACACATATATATACATATGTATACGCACATATATATAAATATATATATATATATATATATATATTTATATATATATATATATATATAAGAGCACAACTCATGGAACAGTTCTTTATGTATATATAATTAAATATATAGATATATATATACACATACATATATATATATATATATATATACATATATATATATATAAATATATATATATATATATATACATATATACAGATATATATATATATATATATATATAGTATATACTGTATTAGTATGTTTTTATTAGATTTTCAATGATCACACCTAATAAAGCAGTTCCCAGGAGCAGTGAGTGTGACTGTATTTTAACAATACGACATATTTTTACTGATTTTCGCTAAGAAAAATTTGATGTCCTTGAATATTCGAATGCCGTACAGAAGTTGATTGTGGTCAGGAATTTCACATGATTGCCTTGATTTGAGTCCTTCCTTTGACCGTAGGAATCATGAGGCTCTTGTTTTCAAACTCAACCTGTTGGTGCAAGGTGGCTCTTTTTTTAGTAACATTATTTATTTCTTTAGTAATATATAGTAAAGAGTACACCCGAGAGATTATAAGAATGTAATATTTAGTGTTCCTTACTGTAGTGTTCTCAGTCCATTACTTTCAATACTATATGCACAAGATATTTGGTTTAGCATAGGAAACAAGATGGTTGCATATGCAGATGATACTACTCTTTGCATCATCTCTATCTCCTGAATGTAGATCTGAGTTTGCTGAATCCCTTAATATATCGAGTTTAATTGGACATGCAGAATTATGGGGCTTGAAGCTGTAAACAAATAAAACTCAATGTATGATTGTAGAATGTTGAGGACAGTGACTCCTCAATACTCAGATCTCTGTATTGATAATACTTATTTAACAGATAAAACTCCTCTAAAATTTTAGGAGTGATGTTTTAATGCAAATTTACTTTTGAGAAACAAACTCGCTAGGTTTCTTCTTCAATTGCACAAAAAAATTAGCTTATAGGGAATTTGTGGTAAGATTTTTGGTGATCAATCTATTCCTAATTTCCAGTAATGTTCTTCTGTCTGAACTTTAACTGGTGAATTTCATCTAAATCTATTGGCCAGAGACTTAAAGTCTATTGAGTTGTTTTTATTCCTGATCTTAATACATGCTGTATAAAATTTATCCTAATTTGGATCATCCTTTGACTTCAGACTTTGCCAGAATTTACCATCATCAGGCTCAACACTGCATTATATTCTAAAAGTTTTATTCCAGCTGTGACCAATTATCTTTCTAACGAAGCAGTTAAATCGTTGGAACTTCAAAAGTTCAACTCTGTACTAAATGTCTTTATGTTGAACAGATAAACTTAAATCTCTCTTCATATGCTATATCTATTTCATCCCTCTCTTATAGAGTTTTTTTTTTTTTTCATTACATTTCCTCACTTTGCTATATTTCCTGTTGAAGTCCTTGTTCTCAAGAAGCCTGCTTTTCAAACTAAGGTTGTAGCCTTGGATTTTGGTGCAGTACCAACAGCTGCTTCATCCATAAAACTATTAAAATAGTCAATGTAATTTGTATATATTATTCATACATAGACACGCACAAAACATATAGAATATTGATATATGATACGCTATATAACACAGACACACACATCATACACACACACACACACACACATATATATATATATATATATATGTATATATATATACATATATATATATATATACATATATATATATATATATATGTATGTATATATATATGTGTGTATATATATATATATATATACATATATATATATATATATATACATATATATATATATATATGTATGTATATATATATAGATATATGTATATATATATATATATATATATAATGTGAAAGAATATCTGCCACAGAGAGCGAATCGTATTTCTGGTGTAAAAGACGGGAGACATTGGGAAGAGAGATAAGCAGGATTTGTAGACACTCTCGAAGATTGATTTGCCCAGAGAGCTGAAAATACTGTTAGGGGACATAACACAATTACTTTCTTTCTTCAATATTTTTTTAATCTTTATGCATTGTTTTCTGAACGAAATACAACCTGTACAAATGAACATGCCCATTAGTTTGATTATCGTATATTACTGACGCATCTAAACAAAAGTATATATAAAAAACTACATATAATTACCTCCTATAAAACCTTCTTGTAAACCCCAAAAAAATCTATTAACTTTCAAATATTTATAATTTCATACGCATATATGGAAACTACTCATTGCTAGTTAAAAAAAAAATATATATAAATTTTACAAAATAAGTTGGTCTAAAAAAAATATGTAAAAGGCTTAGTGACAACATGGCTCCCCAGCCCAACTTTAACGCCTAAATGACTAAGATTTTTTCTTATACATTTACAAGCACATAAAACAAATTCTTGTTATTTTTCAAAAAGTACTAAGAGGTTTCTCATATAGAACTTTATGTAAAAAATGCGCACACGGTTGGATTAAATTTGAATCTATGTAACATAAAAATATTATCACGTAAGAACTTTCATTTCTGTACCCGTTAACCCAGAGATACACTTGAAAAAAATCTAAAATCCCATTATCCCAGGATGTTTGAACCAAGTTCGCCTGAAAATTATCTAAAGGCTATGGAGAAGTTGAACATAAACGGTAAATATTCATACAACATGCCGTTATTTTTATATAAATTGGTGTTTTCACATCTAGGTGTATTTTAAGTCAGGTTGAGAGCAAACTGTGGAAACAACTAAAATGACCAATGTAGAGCATCTTCTATGTAATAAGATATCATTTTTATTACAATTACTTACCAAGCTACAACCATATTTTGAAAATAGTGAATGCTACAATTAGGAAAGTCATCCATGGAGAAGATTAATATTTAAACAAGGATCAAGAAATTTTATACGCAGTAAGTTTCTATAAAACAAATCAAGATGAGAGTCAGGAGCTGAAGACCTGGCAAGAAAACAATACCTGAAAAGAAAGAATTAAAACATTTCCTAAAGATAAACCGATCACCATCAAATCTTTAAAATCTTTCTCAATAAGCTGCCTTTTTTTGTTATTGAAGAAACAGATGTAATGTGTTTCTCAAAAGTAATTTTACAATCAATAATCTTATCTAGAATGTTAAAAGGGTTGTATATAATTGAAGACATTGTCAATGTAAAGGTCTAGATGTTGAGGAGCAACTATACTCGACCTACTTTGAGTTTTGTTAGAATTCAACTTCATGTACCTTAATTTGCACCATACACTAATTTTAGACAGATCTCTATTGAGGGATTCATCAACGCCAGATCTACATTCAGGAGATGGATTTGATACAAAGAGTTATATCATCCGCATGAGCAACGGGCTTATTTTCTCTGCCAAACCACATATCATGCGTCTGTATGAAAAGCAATGGGCCGAGAACCCTACACACTGAGGAATACCAGATGTTATATTCCTATACTCACTATTGTCCCTCTCAATCTATGATTTAAACATTCAAAATTTTGTTAGGAAAATATTGACCTTTCCCGTCTTCTTAAGTTTGAAAACAAGAGCCTCATGCTTAACACCGCCAAAGGCACCACTAAAATTAAGGCCAATCATATGCACTTGTAAGAAGGGCAACATATACTCCAAGGGCTTTGCAAAAGCCAAACTGCAAACTAAGGAAAAGATTGCCTTCATTATACCTAATTAGTTGTTTTGCCAAGACGTTAAAAAAAAAATTAGGTGATAATCAGCAGGATATAGCTACCACAAATACATTTACCCCATAGAGTAACATTGCCACTTCTCCAATAAGTATAAAAACAATCTCTTCTTGTTAACTTACCTAAAATAACAGACAGCTTAGGTGATAGAAAATCAGCTATTTGAAAAAAAAAAAAAACAATTAAATAAAAATCACCCATTACTGTGCTTACTGTCAAACATGTCAGCCAAAAGGGTTCTCTTTTCTACTGGACTGTGAGTTACAGAACCATCTGGTTTAGGTAGAGAAGGAACTGTTAAGTCTACATCAAAGAGTGCAGATTTGAAGGTAACCCACCATTTGTGCTACTGGGGGTATTCCAGAAAGGGTTTATTTCATGGTCAAATTTTTTTCCTTTTCAACTCACACATAAATTCAATGAGCATCAGGTCTTCGCTGAGTACAGTTACAGTTATACCAAGTCAAATCTATTTTGTAACCCTTCCAAAAATGATAGGCCTCCTGTGTCTTCAAATAAGTTTATTTACAATAACCATTCGGTATTTAATCACAGAAAACGATACAACTATCACTTATGTTGACCAGATTTTCACTTTGGAGAACAGCAGGCTCTACCCCTCATACAATTATTATCAATTCAAATACAAAAGATCACTCTAAATATCATCTAGTCTGCCTGAGATATTCTCCATATATTTAAAGAGTATGACCGATCAGAGACAACCTGCTCAGTCCTAATTACTAACGTAACAACAGCATGAACATATGTCCCAACTAGAAGACCAACCTTCCTTTTTATAACACCTTGGAAGTCAGTGTATACAAGGCCCAAGCAATTACAAGACTTATGACTAGCATTACCTAAGATTTGCTCACAGCCTGATTCAGAAGCAAGTCCAAATCTGTTACTCCATGCGAATGAATATGAGACACAGAAATCAACCATTCCCTATGTTCAGCATTGAAATTATCACCAATCACAAAAGAGGCATTCCACCATCTGTATCTTACCCATAATGATAAGAAGGCCATCAAAGATAGAATCACCCAAGTCTAGATCCATGTAAATGGAACACAAATAAAAGTTATGTCTACCACAAACTTGATGAACCGAATCTTATCACATCTATATTCATAATAGCAGGACTTAAGAGAAGTAGGAAACGTCATACCCCTTGCCCTAGGATTAAGATCTCGTTTCAAAATTACTGGCTACTTAAACCCTAGAATAAGCAACTAAGCTAAGTGATGCGCTTGAGAAATTAAAGTTTCTGAGCATAATAGAATATCAATCTGTCTGGAGGAAACTGTGAGAACTCTCATGTTACCATTTAATGCAGGAATATTTAGATGCACTAGACAATACTGGCAAAGTTTAGGACAAACTGGTACTGGAATTAGAATTATTATTATTATTATTATTATTATTATTATTATTATTATTATTATTATCATTATTTGTTGAGCTACAACCCTAGTTGGAAAAGCCGGATGCTTTAAGCCAAGGGCCCCAACAGGGAAAATAGCCCATTGAGGAAAGGAAACAATGAAAAATAAAATATTTTAATAACAGTGACAACAATAATGTAAATTTTTCTATATATAAAATATAAAAACTTAACAAAATAAGAGGAAGAGAAATAAGATAAAATAGTGAACATGCGGGAACCTTCAAGCAAGAGAACTCCACCCCAAAACAGTGGAAGACCAAGGTACAGAGGCTTTAGCACTAACCAAGACTTGACAACAATGGCTTGATTTTGGAGTGTCCTTCTCATAGAAGAGCTGCTTACCATACCTAAAGAGTCTCTTCTACCCTCACAAAGAGAAAAGTAGCCACTGAACAATTACAGTGCAGTAGTTAACTTCTTGGGTGAAGAAGAATTGTTCAGTAATCTCAGTGTTGTCAGGTGTATAAAGACAGATAAGAATGTATAAAGAATAGGGCATACTATTCGGTGTATGTGTAGGCAAAGGCAAAGTGAACAGTAACCAGAGAGAAAGAACTTATGTAGTACTGTCTGGCAAGTCAAAGGACCCTATAACTCTCTAGCGGTAGTATCTCAATGGGTGTCTGGTAAATATAATAAAAATATCTCATACTTGAACTCATACTTAACATTAAAGATAACAATAACAATATCTACACTACTATATACAGCGTGAGTCATACTACTCATAGACCGTATAAAAATTTTGGATAAAATGGGTCAATATGGCAAAAGCAGCACACCAACCAAGGTTTAATACCCTCCAGGATAGCCTCTTCGACTAAAGAAAGGAGAGTACCGATTGTTTAGGAAATGAATACTCTTACCGTAGAGAAAAATAAAGGAACAGACAGAGAAAAGGACACCTCTAGGTAAACCACCAAACATCCATGGCCCTTCTACTAAGCTTACCCATCACATCATTTAAAAAATCAAGAGTAAAAAATAAAAACTAGAACAGTGTGCTTAAGAGTACCCTCAAGCAAGAGAACTCTAATGCAAGATAGTAGAATTATGGTGCAGAGTTTATAGCACTACCCAAAACTAGATAACATTAGTTTAATTTCGGACTGTCCTTCTCCTAGATAAGCTGCTTACCATACCTAAAGAATCTCTTCTACACAAAACCAAGTGGAAAGTAGACACTAAGATGAAAGAGAAAGAAACTTATAAACACATCTATATATACACTATATATGAAAATATGATCAGTAGGTTAGCAGAGGATAAGGACACTAAACAGTACAGTGGTTTGTTATCCCAGAAAACTATATGACAACTGGTTATTGATAAGTGGGCAAAGGTTGCAAGTTTTATGAAAAGACATGAAAGATTATTGTGGTAAGTAATAGATATGTTGAGAAAACAAATTTTAAAAGTGCAAATAAGAAGAAATTGGACATATGTGTAGAAAAAAATATGGATATTACTATTCGGTTTTTTCTTTAGGGAAGTAAGGGTGTTGGTGCCAAAGTATTTTGCAAAGATGATTCATCCATCATCTAATAATACAAGAGCAAAGGCAGCAACCTGAAATTCTGCCTCTCGCTGGTCATCCCTTGCTTTAGACAGTAAGTCTAAATGGATGGATGTATGTATGTATGTACAGTGTATATATATATATATATATATATATATAAACATATGATCACACGTTTCTAGTCCATAAAAAGACAAAGGCCTGTGACATGTTCTATAATTCCTATTTGTTAATGGTATTTCTATGCTAGTCTATACTCGCCAATTTTCTTAGCTCGTCAATCCATCTTCTCTCCTTTATCAAATGTCTACATCTTTTTGTTTTTCTCACTTCTTGTTAGAATATTCTCTACTTTAGTTTGCTCTCGTATCCATGGTGCTCTTTTCTGTCTCTTAGTGTTATTCCCATCATTATTCTTTACATAGATCTTTGATTTGTAACTGGCTTATGTTCTAAGGCTTAGGAAGGCTCCAAGATTTGTATGCATAATTTATTACGGGTAGGACCATCTATTTAAATATTTTCATAACTACAGAGTGGCACTTAATTTTCCCAATCTCTTTTTGTTTACTAAAACCTTTCTATTCCATGTTTATCCTTCTATTAATATCAGTCTCATATCCTAGGGAAACACCTACGGCTTGTCCTTAGTACGAATAATCATTAACAGTTCCATAACCCTTATTTGTTATATCTCTGCATTGTTATTGAACATTATCTCAGATTTACTCATATTCATTTCCTGCTTTCTCTTTTCAAATCTTCTATTATCTTTTGCAGTTTCTTCAAAGATTCAATAAATATGACGATGTCACTATGTCATTTCCAAATATAAGTTGTTACGGTATTCTCCGTTAATGTTAACTTCTACATTTTCCCAATTGGAATTCTTAAAACTTTTAAACACGCTGTAGATAATTTAAAAGAGATGGAGTCTTCCTGTCTAACTCTTTTCTCGATAGGAATCTACTCACTATATATAGTTTTAGGACTGCTGTAGTACCCGTACTTATATTGTAAATGGTATAACCTAAGATTCATCTATTCCTTGCTTTTGAAGGGCTTTCATTACTGCTGAAGTTTTGACAGAATAAAATGCTTTCTCATAGTCTATAAATGGCATACATAGTGGTTTGTCATTCTCTGTTGATTTTTTCATTAGCTGTTAATTACATGGACATGATCACTTTTTCAATACTCGCTTGTAAAACCTGCCTGCTCTCTTAGTTGACTAAAATCTATCTATTTTTCTATTCGGCCTAATGTGATCTTTGAAACCATTTTATACAATATTGAGAGTAAACTTATTGGGCAGTATTTTTCAGGCCTTTTGTATCTCCCTTTTTGCGAACTAATATATCGATAAAATTATATATATATATATATATATATATATACATATAATCATGACTCAAGTGCACTGGAATTTGCGATGTTGAAAATGTAAAAGCCACTGGGAAGGAAATAAAAAAGTGAAGGTACTAAGATCTTTATTCTCAATAGAAGAATGTGCTTGATACCTTCGCCTATTTATTTCCTTCATTGTGGCTTTTGCAACATAAATAAATAAATAAGTAAATAAATATATATAAATATATATATATATATATATATATCTCTATCTATCTATATATATACATATATATATATATACACACACACATATATATATATATATATATATTATGCACAATACCCTTTTTACTCCCTACACCTCTTGGGATTAGCTGTTTTATTAAAAGCTTCTCTTTCAAATCCGATAAAAGGGAACGGGATGAACGTTTCCAGCTAGCATTGGTGAACCGTTTGGCCTCTAAATCTCAAAAATGTAAACTCTATAAACAACGGATTAAGGGAGCCTCCCGGTGTCAATATCGTAGACTCTCATGCCGTATTGTCCCATTAGCTGCGGATCTCATATAAAAATAGACAATCACTCATGATAATTTTCTATTTCACCTAGTCTCGACAGTTAGCCATGATGTGAAAGTTAGAATACTGCTAATACGTTTGAAAATTTCATTCTATCATTCCCATTTACTTATTTACATATAACAGGGATCTTTCTCCTCAATATTCATGGCTTGTAGGAAACGTCTTTCCCTTAAAATCTAAAAAAAAAATGGTAACCACAATAGAACTTTTTGTTATAATAGGTAATTATTCCCACATAGGAGAAACCCTGTAAGCACTACATCCCTATTCATGACAAATTCATGAAATGCAAAAACAAGGTGAATAAAGTACACTAAAGAAAAGGTAACATTCACTCCTCCCCTACTAGGTGATATTAACAAATGTCAGTTGTAAAACATTTGATGAAAAGCACCAATTCTAAACACACTTACAGCTCATATTTTGCAAGAGGTTTGCCAGGATCATCACCATGTTCCTATAGGACATTAATGGGAAATTAAATTTTGGTTTACATGGAAAAATACATACGCCTGGATGACTTAGCGAATTAATAAAAACAGAAAGAATGAGAAGTCTAAAAGTTTCTGAAGGAATGAAAATGAGGTTTCCTATCCTAATAAAACTGATACAAAACCAAGTTTAAATGTTTGTTGAAATTAAACAGACTAGAAAAAAATTATGTATGATAAGTAATAGTTGAAGAAATGGAAAATTATAATTACTCAGGACAATTTGGACACATTTTCAATTGGCTCTGCGAACAAATGAACTTCCTACACTCTACGAACTTTCAGTCTTTACCTCTTGGATAAAAACGGCACTTCCCACTTAGGGACTTTGATGCTTTTTCCAGTGGTGTGCCTATCTTCAAAACTTGTCTTATATTATCACGATGATGATGCAATAAAGTTGTTGCAGCATGACATATCGCATGCGGTTTCATCATATCTAAGGACTCATTTTTAAGATATGACCTTCTGAACTTGAAAGTTTCTTCCTCCATTGATAAAGAACTATTCAAGTGAACCATGGAATTCCTTCCAATTATAACCAACAAGATATAAAATGTACAAAGGACCAATAACGTGTTTTACGTGCACGTGTGTATGTATGATATACATGATCAAAGCTATCAACTCCACTCTTGGTTTGGTTATAAAAGCTTATGATCTCCCTTCTCATGCATAGTACTTAAAGTGTCTCTAAAAGCGAACGATTAATTTTGAAGGCCGGAGCCACCACACATACGATTCTGCTACCTTGGGGTGTCCGTGTACCTCATGTACTGTATCTCAGTTGGAAGTAGCAGCAATGGTAGCACTCCATGGTTAAAGAAATTTGATGGTAAATGAATGCTTTTCTTTCTGTTTACCAATCAATTGTTTAATTCAGTGGTATGCGAAGCTGCTAAAGGGCAATTGGAAGGAAGATAGAAATAAAGACAATACAATGGTGTATAGGTTATAACGTTCTGTTCCTCTTTTTGTATTTTAGTTGTTCAATTTAGTGGCATACATAACTGTTTAATTGGCTAAAAATAATGATTAGTATACATGTTTGTATTATAATCAGATGGTAAAAGAATTATAATTTTTCCCCCTTTTAATTTCAAACTTCTTGTTTTAGTAGCGTGCAAAGCTTCTCAAAACGCTGTTTAAGTCTAGGGTAAAAAAAATAAGTGAATAGACTATGATGATCCTATTATAAGACAAAGAAGCTGAATCAACCAAACAAATTTGGAAACAGCATGACCTTAAAAAGTAATGATTCACCAACATACTGAAACGAAAGAAATTATCTTCGCAAGTTATACATCCTATTTTTGTCTTGTGTAGAAAACTTTCATAAAATCCACTACGGTCATTCTTTTCTGTCCAAATATCATCATGCGAAATTTCTTGGAAAATAGCCTAGTGGCACAAAATGATCCATGACACCACCAGGAATGATTTACCAACGTCATTATGCATAACTAGATTCTGGTCTTAAGAGCATGAATGGTGATGAAACTATGATATGATGCGCATTCTTTGTGCGTATGCGCTTTCATAAGTTAGCATAACGTATAATAATTTCAGAGTAATTATCAACACCATTAATGTTTGTATAAAGAAAGTGTTTTATACGTGAAAATAAAAGAAAGAATAACTGTTGCTTAAAAGAAAATAATAGCCTGATTAGGGACATAATTTTTCATTTTAAACGACAGAAAACAGAATCTCCAATAAAAAGACAACAATTCACACATGAAAATTTAGTTGTAATAACTTTTAACGAAAATAAGAGATAGAAAATTAACAAATTTAAAGATAAACCAGAAAGTAAGTTGAAAACAGCAAATATAAGATGAAAACGAATGAAATATACCCTCTATTCACAATCAGAGGGGAGCAAAAACTAATGAGGCCGAAATGCTTAGGAACTGTAACGAGTTTCATCAAGTCAAAAGATGCTCTGACCTTTCAATCTTATGCCAAGAAATTTGGTGCTCGAGTAAAGGGAGATATCAGTCAATATTTCAGTGTTATTTATGAAGTATTCATGTATTTAATTTGTTTCTGAAACTTCACATTCTAGGACCCTTCAATATCTTTTGCTAGATTCTTTTAATGTGTAACTGTCTACGCGTGTTTATGATATGAATTTGTGGATGGTCATAAAAGCATTAACAAATTGCTTTATTTCCATTACTTCACATGGCTATAGAAGAATCATAATCTGTGACTTACTACAGTAATTTTATTAGCCACATGATTTAAATCGGTGTAAAAGAGAGAGAGAGAGAGAGAGAGAGAGAGAGAGAGAGAGAGAGAGAGATAATCCTCCATTCAGGAAAATAGACTAATAACAGCAATTCTAGATGAGAATAAGGCAACATTGTCATAACCTATTTTTGGAAATATTAGCCTGAATTTCATAATATTTAGGGTGAACTTATATATAAAATGGAATATATGCGTCAGTGATTTGTATCAAAGGTACAATGATATTCAAACTTTGATTAAAAAAGTAAAACAATAAAACTGTTCACTTAATGAAATAAAGAATAGAACTACATCTCTTTTCACAGCATACTTTTTCAGAAGAGAATGGTAAGAAACAAAGTGAATGCGTATTTTTTTCAGTTTTTAAAACTAAAATCACAGATATCAGATACACAGACGTTTATTTTGGCCCAACTATATGAAGAAATTACTTGTTTAACATTATAAAACAAACATACTCTAACTGTAGTATCTTGATTTTCCAATAAGAAAATTTACTCTTACATAAAGTATGTGCAATACTTAAAAAGGTTATGAATGTATGCAGCCATACACACTCACATCAAGGTCTATATTACATATCTAGACCTTGACACAAACAGTATATATATATATATATATATATATATATAAATATACTCTCTCTTACATAGCATACCATAGACCCAAAATTAACATTAAAAATGTGCTGTATGATACAGAGGACAAAATTATTTGACAAGAGTTATGAGAGGTAAGAAAAAAGTGGTAAGCCTGATTGTTGGGGACTCGCTCATAATATATGACCTTGAATAATAAGAACAAAATTTTTTAATGAAATATTAATCACTTTCTCATATAATGTAGATATATGTGATACAATTATGATATGATGATATATTACATAATAAAAATTCATTCATTAGTTGTGGTTTAATTAAATTAAGACTACGTTTTCTAAGATCCATTAGAAAACAACTCAGTATGACGTAATGGGCTATATTTCTTAACAAAAAGGTTTGAATATTACAAAACAGTTATACTATATAATTATATATATATATATATATATATATACATATAGATATAGATATATATATACACATATACACTGATACATACAGTATATTTAGTACTTCAGGAGGGATTATAAAAATATTTTATATATATATATATATATATATATATAAATATGTATCTATATATAAATATATATATGTATATATATATACAGTATATATATATATATATATATATATTTACATATATTATACATATATATATGTGTGTGTATATATACATATATATACATATATATACATATAATATATATATATATATATATATGTATATATATATATATATATATATACATATATATACATAAATATGCATATATATACTATATATAGACATATATATACAATGTATATATATATATATATATATATATAGATATATATATATATATTTTATATATATATATATATATATATGCAAAGATATAATGTGTGGATATATATAAATATATATATATATATATATATATAAATATATATATATATATATATATATATATATATATATAATATATATATATATATATATATATATATATATATATATACATATATTATATATGATTATATATATACACAGTTTATATATATTTATATATATATATATATATATATAAATATACATATTTGAATATATATATATGATTATATGTATACAGTATACTGTATATATAAATATATACATATATATATATATATATATACATATATATATAGATATATATTTATTTATATATATATTTTCATATATATATATATATATATATATAATATAAATATGTACTGTATATATATATATATATATATCCCTCTCTCTCTCTCTCTCTCTCTCTCTCTCTGTATATATATATATATATATATATATAGATATATATATATATATACATATATATATATATATATATGTTTATATTAGTGTAAGCAACCCATCAAAAATGACGACTAAATATATAGAAAGGCACACGAACCAATTCTAACCATGTTATGAATGCTCCCTCTATCCCCTACTGGAAGGATTGGGGGGGGGATCTGAACATGACCAAAAAGATTTATATATATATATATATATATATGTATATATATATATATATATATGTATATATATATATATATATATATATGAATATATATATATATATATATATATATACAGTATATTTACATATGAATATATATATATATATATATATATATGGATAAATATCAACACAATATCGTGTTCAAATAGAAATAAATTTCTACCTCATACTTGGGATCGAACGCTAGCCCCTTCTAATGAAAGGCCAGGTCGAAACCAACCATGCCACGAGAGGCCATAACAGGAAATCCGAACCTGACACTAATCTAGCTGTCCGAGGATTTACCTGGCGAGACATCAGTCTCTTACAGCGAGTTTTACCCGATTTCCCCGGCCCACCACGTGACACAATTGGTAGTAATTTATTCAAATTACCCCTAATGAGTCAATATGGATAAATATCAACACAATATCGTGTTCAAATAGATATAAATTTCTACCTCATACTTGGGATCGAACGCTAGCCTCTTCTAATGAAAGGCCAGGTCGAAACCAACCATGCCACGAGAGGCCATAAAAGGAAATCCGAACCTGACACTAATCTAGCTGTCCGAGGATTTACCTGGCGAGACATCAGTCTCTTACAGCGAGTTTTACCCGATTTCCCCGGCTCACCACGTGACACAATTGGTAGTAATTTATTCAAATTACCCCTAATGAGTCAATATGGATAAATATCAACACAATATCGTGTTCAAATAGAAATAAATTTCTACCTCATACTTGGGATCGAACGCTAGGCCCTTCTAATGAAAGGCCAGGTCGAAACCAACCATGCCACGAGAGGCCATAAAAGGAAATCCGAACCTGACACTAATCTAGCTGTCCGAGGATTTACCTGGCGAGACATCAGTCTCTTACAGCGAGTTTTACCCGATTTCCCCGGCCCACCACGTGACACAATTGGTAGTAATTTATTCAAATTACCCCTAATGAGTCAATATGGATAAATATCAACACAATATCGTGTTCATATAGAAATAAATTTCTACCTCATACTTGGGATCGAACGCTAGCCCCTTCTAATGAAAGGCCAGGTCGAAACCAACCATGCCACGAGAGGCCATAAAAGGAAATCCGAACCTGACACTAATCTAGCTGTCCGAGGATTTACCTGGCGAGACATCAGTCTCTTACAGCGAGTTTTACCCGATTTCCCCGGCCCACCACATGACACAATTGTTAGTAATTTATTCAAATTACCCCTAATGAGTCAATATGGATAAATATCAACACAATATCGTGTTCAAATAGAAATAAATTTCTACCTCATACTTGGGATCGAACGCTAGCCCCTTCTAATGAAAGGCCAGGTCGAAACCAACCATGCCACGAGAGGCAATAAAAGGAAATCCGAACCTGACACTAATCTAGCTGTCCGAGGATTTACCTGGCGAGACATCAGTCTCTTACAGCGAGTTTTACCCGATTTCCCCGGCCCACCACGTGACACAATTGGTAGTAATTTATTCAAATTACCCCTAATGAGTCAATATGGATAAATATCAACACAATATCGTGTTCAAATAGAAATAAATTTCTACCTCATACTTGGGATCGAACGCTAGCCCCTTCTAATGAAAGGCCAGGTCGAAACCAACCATGCCACGAGAGGCCATAAAAGGAAATCCGAACCTGACACTAATCTAGCTGTCCGAGGATTTACCTGGCGAGACATCAGTCTCTTACAGCGAGTTATATATATATATATATATATATTTATATATATATATATATATATATATATGTATATAAAAGTGAGTATATACAGTATATATATATATATATATATGTATATATAAGTGAGTATATACAGTATATATATATATATATATATATATTTATACATATATATATACATATATATATACATATATATATATATATATATATACATATATACATATATATGCACTTGCTTTTTATGATATAGGGGAGATATATATACATTACTCTTACACACTGTTTGTGTATCAATCTTGGGTTAGAGTTCTCTTGCTTCAGGGCACACTCAGGGTCACTATTCTATGTTTCCTTACTTTCTTTCCTCACTTCGCTATTTTCACTTTTGGAGTCCATGGGCTCATAGCATCCTGCTTTTACAACTAGGGCTATAGATTAGCTAATAATAATGATAATATTAGAATGTACAAACAACTATCTATCATGCCATTCCCTTTAATCTGGGCTTTTATATTAAACTTCTAAAAACAAATAAAATTCTTATACTCACGACTATACATTCTAAATTTCCTAACAATGATTGTACATCAAAGTTATTATAAAAATTTATAAGACGTCGTATGGATGGTTTTAAGAATATAAAACCCATTTAGCCCCTGAGGGCCACTGGGGGAAACTAACATTTGCAATATTGAGATAATGTTAGAGAAGTTGAATAACAAAATGGAAGAAAAACGTTGGGAACGATGCATAGTATTAGACTAAAAAGTGAGTGCACCTATGGCCTGAAATGCCTACAGTGCACAACATCAAGTGCACTGAGCCCATAATCCCTCAAAGACATATTAATACACACTTTGGTCTTTAATATGCCATATCATAGCTTCCAGTTGTTGAACAAACATTAAATTTGATTTTAACGTTTCTTCGAACACGATTTGTTCGGAAAGGTAATGCTACTCCTGCATTTGAAACAATTAAAAAAGATTGTCTTAAATGCTGGAGTTGTGAAAGTGTTTGGCTCTCAATTGTTAACCCGACTTCTTATGTTAGAACATATTCTCGAGCTTGAGTGATGAGCTTGAAATGAGATTAGATTGATTAATTAAATTTCTAACCTTCCCAAGAGTGCTCATAAAATATTTCACCACATATCTCTTTTTATATTATATATTTTAGTCGCCCTATTACCTTGGTTACATCACATTATGCGCATATGAGGGTAACTCTTCCATGGAACGTAAATCAATCAAAATCTGTGATAGGATATAGAACTGATAGCCATAGATGTTCATATAATCTGAGACATTAGGATAAATCAAATGGTTCCAGAGTGACATCAAGCAGATGTTTCCGTATAAGAAATTATAGTACACTTGCTAGTAGTGTTAACAGTGGTATCGAGATCTTTTGAAATGTCTTATCTTTTAGTTGATATCCAATAAAGATGAGGAAAAACACGAACTCACATTTATAAGGCCTGAAGGCAACATCCTTGCCTTTAAATCATGAGGGCACTGGCTACATCTTTTCTTTAACGATAATCTCGCTCAGTTAAACCCCCAATATGCCTCATTTGGCCTCAGCAGTGAATCACGTATCTGGAAGCTAGACGAGATTGATGTTCCGCATTTGGAATGAACAAAAAGGGAATCGGGCCATCAACCAAATGCCATAAAACTTGCCGTGACTCGTAAGGCTCCATAATGTGAAACCAAACCCTCTAAAGGGAAAATCGTAGAACATCTACCACCCATACACACCACCGTTATTTGGGGGTTGTTGATTTTGGGCCATAAGCCCCTCTTGCTGAGGCATGGCCTCCTCAATTACTCTTCACAAAACAAAACAAAACTCAGGGAGAAAGGATAAGCGTCTTCTTTAGGTTCCTCTTTATTCTTTTCTACCAACACATAAAAGATTCAAACAAAAGCTTTGAGGGGAGAGCGCGCAGGCCCCATGGTTCCTGTTTGTAGAAAAATTCATAAAAAAAAAAATAACAATATGATATAGACAAGACAAATCCATTTAACAAGCAAATCATAAATTTCTCGCTTTCAATCTCTTTAAAGCTTCCCCAAACTCATGGGAAATTAATACACTTTCCACAATATAATTACAATTCTCATTGATTTCTCATTATAACTGTAATGACCCAATAACAATAACAATTCATCTATTTCGGTAATGTAAACAAATATTGGGTGCGTTTTCATACGACAATTAAACCAAAATTTAACATTCTCCCCACCACAGGAGTGTCTCCACACTCCTATCATCATCAGAGCCTCCCAAGGGTATCAATTACCTTAATCTGCAAGTCAAATTTAATAGGTACCTTCATAGGCCTTCCCTTTCGAGACTTACCAACATTAGACACTGAGGGTGATTCTGCAGGCTCCTGTCTAAGATTCCCAGGTCTTTCCTCCAAGGAATTACGACCCATTTCCCCTTTCAAATCTGTTAACTCTAGATTATACAAATTTTGCACAGGTCTGGATATAGATCCACGTTTGGTTTTAACCTCATCACTTCGGACAACCCTATCCTTCCCAGGATATAAGTTAGTAATAACTCCAAGAGGCCACATTAACCTCGACACCCGTTCATCCTTTACTAGTACAACAGAACCTTCCTTCAGATTACAATTAGGCTTGAACCCCTTCACCATACAAGGCAGGTTTCTAAGATACTCATACTGCCATATTCTCCAAAATTTGTCTAACTGACCCAGACGTACAGCCTCTCTTACACACAAATCCTTTGAAGATATACTTGAGGAAGGATCATATGCTAACTCTAACTGAAAACCTGCAGAGCGGCCAATTAGGAAATGGGAAGGGGTAAGAGAATTTGCTATATGAGGTTCCTTACCTACAAATTTCAAGGGTCTAGAATTAATACGAGCTTCCACCTCATGAAGTGTAGTTTCTATTTCCCTCTTGGACAAAGAATTGGCGCCCAATGTTTTCCTCAGTGCAACCTTCACGGATCTTATGAGGTGTTCCTACCAGCCTCCCCACCAGGGAGCATTAGGTACAATAAATTCCATTGGAGCATCAACGAGCCATAGTCTTCTCTTAACAGGTTGGAAACACTTACAAAGATTTTAGCATTGTCAGAGTAGAACACTGAAGGAACACCATGTCTAGCTATAAACCGTCAAATGGCCAAATTACAGTCAACCACTGAAAGAGATTCAGTGAGCTCTAAATGAACAGCTCGAATGTCAGCACGGGTAAAGAGAAGTATATACAATTTCTTTGATGGAAAATCAACACAAAATAATGGACCGGCAAAATTAAGACCTGTAACCGTGAAGGGAGGGGCAGATTTAACTCTTAACTCAGGAAGTGGCCCCGCAGGCTGGGATAAAGCCGTGGCATCACAACGCCGACAAGCCACACATTCTCTACAAACCTTCTTTGCAATCTGATGAAGGCAAATGATCCAATAACTGTTTCGTAAAGTGGATACAAGTGTAACAACACCAGCATACTTGAGCAACCTATACTGGAAACGAACTATCAGTAAAGCAATGTCGGTGCCAGGAATTATTATAGGGTGCCTACTCTCAAAACTCAAGTCTGCATTCTCTAAGCACCCCTTTATTCTTAGTAGGCCATCCTCATCTAGGTAAGGATCAAGTTTAATCAAGGAAGAACACCTTGGGAGGGGGAGAGATCTAGTCAGAGCATTTACTTCTTTTGCAAAGGCCTCTCGTTGTACAAAGTTCAGTAGTTTTACCTTAGCCTTTGTCAGTTATCCATAGGTTCAATGTCCACCTAGTTTGAGGGATGAAGGTCTGTAATTCCCAACAAATCTCAGTACCCAACCTACTACATTAAGGACCTTTGTAAAGGAACTCCATCGGGTGAATTCAAATAAGGGTGGCTCAGTCTCAACTGCTACACAAACTGTGTTAGTATCACATAGCTCCTCTAAAGGAATCTCTACCCTCCTGCTTTCCTGATGTGGGAGAAGGGAGGAATAGAGCCAAGGAGGACCCTTCACCTAAATATCACACTGCAAAAGCTGTTCAGCAAAAACACCTCGAGATACAAGATCCGCTTGGTTGTCCTTGCCTGGACAATGCTGCCAACATGAAGGATGTTGAGTCTCAACAGCCCTGTTAGCCACAAAGGTTTTCCATCTATTGGGGTCCCCTTTTATCCAAACTAGGGCTACTGTGGAATCCATCCAACATTGAACCAAAACCTCTCTAGCCAGCTGCAAGGTGGACGTCACAAATACAATGAGTCTAGAACACAACAGGGCTCCTAGTAATTCAAGCCTAAGAAGGAAAACCCTCTTTATAAGGGCTACCTTGCCTCTTGCAACAGCCAGTGATACCTTGAATTTATCCCCATCAGGCACTCTCACATGAACATAGGCACCATAACCCCATTCTGAAACATCACTTAATACATGGAATTGAACATTAGGAATTTCGTTAAAGGGTGACTCAGAAAACAAGTACCAATCTATTCTAAATTACCCAAGCACAGAAAATCCTACAACCCATAATTTAACTCTGCCTTGATAGCCCCAAGGGGTCAAAACACCGAGCTATGAGGCTTAACACATTTCTCTTGGTTAAAACTATATCTCCAAAAGGGTCCAGGTTCTTAACCTTAAAGGTAAAGCAGTCAGGGGAGGATACATAATGGAGGCCTAGGACCTTGACACTCTCTCCACTAGAACCTTCAGTTCTAGTTAAAGTCTTACAATTAGACGTACACTTTGACAATGACATACCAGCCTCCTGCAGGATACTATAGGCTTCTTCAAATCTTAAACCTGCTTCTGCGGGACTATCAGCCACATATAGCCAATCATCTACTTACAGATTCTCATACAGTTCAGAAACCAGTTCTATGAGAGGGTATTTCTTTAAATGAAATTTATTACCAAGGGGCGTTTTTATAAATCTTTAATGTTTAACATTGTTCCCATCTTTCAACAAAAACCTATGAAGATCGTGGTCCTCCCTTCTTACCTTTATTTGAAGGAAAGCCTTTGTAACATAAGCTGTTAAAGCCACCTTCCACCTTTTAAATCTTAACAACACCTCATCTAAATCCGTGTTGAGTGATGGACCTCTTTCTAAACAATCATACTCCATTGCTTCCACGTGTAGACCCATCAAAAAGAGGCCTCACCTTGGTGGTTAGGCTCCCTTCCCATACCATGGGCCTATGGGGCAAATAAAATACAGGGTACCCACCTTCCCGTTGATAGGGAGGAGTTTCTTCAATTATACCCTCTCTCTCGTACTCATCAAACACTTAATAATACTGTTCCTGCAGACAGGGGTTTCTACCTAACCTATTACCGAGGCTTTCTAATCTTCTCAATGCATGATGTTCATTACTAATTAATTCTAACTTCATAAACTCAGATTTCCATGGTAGGGTCACTTCATAGCAACCATCTTTATAACTTACCAAATTCTCAAATTGAACCAAGACCGAGCCAGGTTTCATCGCATCAGAACGTAGTTCATTAGCTTTAATGCCAACAGACTCTAGATCCCTAAATTTATTTAAACTTTGCTCTTGTATATTATCAATTGCTAACAATTGTACATCTACACCACTATTACCTTCAGACCTATTAAAGGTTCCGGACAAAATCCAACCAAAAATTGTCTCCTGGGCCACAAGCCCTTCATGATACAAAACCTGGTTTGGGATCATCATCTTTCAATATAAATCAAGGCCTATCAACATATCAATTTGTAATTTTCGATTAGATCCTTACTCATCAATCAAATTAAGGTGAGAAGATGGTTCTGAACACTTAGGGTCCACTTTGGTCCTAGATTATGGAGGACAAATTACATCAATCTCAGCAACCTTAAAACTATACTGGTAATCATTTGCCCCTAGACTCATCACTTCATATATACTACATAAATCTTCTTTTAAGGCATTCCCTCCACCGAAGGTAGAAAAGGATAAATATTCAGAAGTCAACCACTTAGGCTTGGCCCATTTAACCAGTTCCCTTGAAATGTAAGACCGATCTGACCCCATATCAAACATTACAGTAGGAAATGTGATACCCTGATGGCCTACTAACCTTACTTGGGCAGTCTGCAATACGCAACACCTTGAATTTACCTTGTTCTTCACCTCACAATGTCATCCCCCACATGTGTCACATAATTACTCTCCTCATGCACTCCTACTACAGGGTTATTCTTACTAGCTATTACAGAAGGTTTAGTTTCAGATTTTCAACATATAAGGGAGTTGTGATTCCCACTCTTGTACTTTGAACACTTATCCTAACAGCTTTGTGTATAATGACCTGTCGATAAACACTTAAAACACAAACCACAGTGACGCATGGCTTCTCTTTATGAAAGGGGGAGCTTAGTTATACCATACACCTTTCACTGGGATGCAGCTTCCCACAGAATGAGCACTGCGTCTTTGAAGCACTTCTCTCTGATGAAGTTTGAAGGGGAGAAGCTGGACTGCAACTGTACCTTTTTGTCTGTCGTTCTACACTGGGTTCCTAGGATTTTCCTAGGCCTAGCCTCTTGATAGCCTCTGCCCTCTCTCCCTTCCACTTCTCGTTGCAAGAACTTCAACAATCCATCAAGATCTATTCTTTTCCATCCACTACGCGACCAGTCCAACCTTATGTCATGGGGTAGCAGAGCAAGGGTCATAGGCACCAATATCAACCCATACTGTTCACCTCCAAATCCAAGTGCCTCCAAACTCAGCACGTGGCCCACTAAATCATCCTGTAATTTCCGCAAGGAGGATGTGTGAATTTCAGTCTTTGTGTTCCTAGACGAGCTAAGCTGCATTAGGGTCTGAAGGTGAGCTGATATAATGTTTGCTGGATCACCATACCTTTTTTCTAACAACTCACAGGCTATTTTGTAATTAGCTGTTGTTTGAGTGAGGCCCTGTAGTACAC
>NC_090746.1:41094176-41096676 GCF_036898095.1 Palaemon carinicauda | reverse complement strand
TCCTCTCTACGTTCCTCCCAGCCTGACAAGGGACTCAACCGAGTTCGGCTGGTACTGCTAGGATTCCACAGCCCACCCTCCCCCGTTATCCACCACAGATGAAGCTTCATGGTGCTGAATCCCCTACTGCTGCTACCTCCGCGGTCATCCAAGGCACCAAAGGAACAGCAGGGCCTACCAGAACTATGTCACAGTCGCTCGCCACTCATTCCTATTTCTAGCACGCTCTCTTGCCTCTCTCACATCTATCCTCCTATCACTCAGAGCTTTCTTCACTCCATCCATCCACCCAAACCTTGGCCTTCCTCTTGTACTTCTCCCATCAACTCTTGCATTCATCACCTTCTTTAGCAGACAGCCATTTTCTATTATCTCAACATGGCCAAACCACCTCAACACATTCATATCCACTGTAGCTGCTAACTCATTTCTTACACCCGTTCTCACCCTCACTACTTCGTTCCTAACCCTATCTACTCGAGATACACCAGCCATACTCCTTAAACATTTCATATCAAACACATTCAATTCCTGTCTCTCCGTCACTTTCATTCCCCACAACTCCGATCCATACATCACATTTGGTACAATCACTTTCTCATACAGAACTCTCTTTACATTCATGCCCAGCCCTCTATTTTTTACTTCTCCCTTAACTGCCCCAACACTTGGCATCGTTCATTCACTGTCTGACGTACATCTGCTTCCACTCCACCATTTGGTGCAACAACAGACTCCAAGTACTTGAACTGATCCACCTCCTCAAGTAACTCTCCATTCAACATGACATTCAACCTCGCACCACCTTCCCTTCTCGTACATCTCATAACCTTACTCTTACCCACATTAAGTCTCAACTCCCTTTTCTCACACACCCTTCCAAATTCTGTCACTAATCGGCCAAGCTTCTCTTCCTCGTCAGCAGCCAGTAAAGTATCATCCGCAAACAACAACTGATTTACCTCCCATTCCTGGTCATTCTCGTCTACCAGTTTCAATCCTCATCCAAGCACTCGAGCATTCACCTCTCTCACCACTCCATCAACATACAAGTTAAACAACCACGGCGACATCACACATCCCTGTCACAGCCCCACTCTCACCAGAAACCAATCGCTCACTTCATTTCCTATCCTATCACATGCTTTACTACCTTTGTAGAAACTTTTCACTGCTTGGAACAACCTTCCACCAACTCCATATAACCTCATCACATTCCACATTGCTTCCCTATCAACTTTATCATACGCTTTCTCCAGATCCATAAACGCAACATAGACCTTCTTACCTTTTGCTAAATATGTCTCACATATATGCCTAACTGTAAAAATCTGATTCATACAACCCCTACCTCTTCTAAAACCACCCTGTAGTTCTAAGATTGCATTCTCTGTTTTATCCTTAATCATATTAATCAGTACTCTATCATACACTTTTCCAACTACACTCAACAAACTAACCCCTTGAATTGCAACACTCATGCACATCTCCCTTACCCTTATATAGTAGTACAATACACGCAAAAACCCAATCTACTGGTACCATTGACTACACAAAACACATATTAAACAATCTCGCCAACCATTCAAGTACAGTCACACCCCCTTCCTTCAACATCTCAGCTCTCACACCATCCATACCAGATGCTTTTCCTACTCTCGTTTCATCTAGTGCTCTCCTCACTATCTCTCTTGTAATCTCTCTCTCATTCTCATCTCCAATAACCAGCACCTCAACACCTGCAACAGTAATTATATCTGCCTGCCTATTATCCTCAACATTCAGTCAACTTTCAAAATATTCCACCCACCTTTTCCTTGCCTCCTCTCCTTTTAACAACCTTCCATATCCATCTCTCACTGTCTCTTCAATTATTATACCAGCCTTCCTTACTCTCTTCACTTCTTTCCAAAACTTCTTCTTATTCTCTTCATATGAATGACCCAATCCCTGACCCCACCTCAGGTCAGCTGACCTCTTTGCCCCACTTACTTTGCGCTTTACTTCCACATTTTTCTCTCTATATCTTTCATACTTCTCTACACTATTTCTCTGCAGCCATTCTTCAAAAGCCCTCTTTTTCTCTTCCACTTTTACCTTCGCTCCTTCATTCCACCATTCACTGTATATATGTGTGCATATATATATATATATATATATATATATATATATATATATATATATACATGTATATATATACATATATAAATATATATATACATATATATACATATATATATATATATATATATATATATATATATATATATATATACATATATACACACACACACACATATATATATATATATATATATATATATATATATATATATATATATTTATTTATATTTATATATATATATATATATATATATATATATATATATATCTATATATATATGTATGTGTGCATATATTTATATATATACATATACATATAAATATATATATATATAAATATATATATATATATATATATATATATATATATATACTG
>NC_090746.1:41089176-41091676 GCF_036898095.1 Palaemon carinicauda | reverse complement strand
TTCAGAAAGTTAATCAAGATTATATATTACCTGAATTGGCTCAAAAATACGGATGGCTTACAAAAATATAATTCGATTACAAAATTTACCCAATTTCTACACATTTATCAATTAGTGCATATAAAGCGTTATCAAGCTGTATTTTCATTTGAGACTATATAATCATACAATTTACATCTATATTCACAGCTACCTTTGCTAATTCGTGATAAATCATAAAGTTCCGTTTTCTAAAGACGATTATGTGCTGCTAAACTTACATGCAGAATAGGGGTCTAAATTACACAGTTGGATTTTATCAAATGATTCAGTTACACTTCATTTCATAACAGCTTACGCTTTTGGATTGAATAACAAGATGTGATGACCAGGTGTAATAGCTCCACACACAAAACAGGCAGATGGATTTACTTCCTTCACGAACCTTTAGTATGACTGTCTAACTCTGTACTAAACTTAGCCCTATGTGATACACGTTGTGAAGGGATTGGTAAGAAAACTTTAGATTAAGGAAATACATACATACATACATATATATATATATATATATATATATATATATATACATAAATATATATATATATATATATATATATATTTATATATATATATATATGTATATATATATATATATATATATATATATATATATATATATATATATATATTCAAGAACAGATAGAGTTGGAAGAGAAGTGGTAGGAATGATGATGACACCAAAAGCAGAAAAGGCACTAACTGAGTGGTGAGCTGTTAATAGTAGATTGTCAATTGTAAAGTTCAAATCAAAGCAGTACAATATAAGTATTATTGTTTGTTATACACCAATAAATAATTCCGCTGAAGAAAGGAAAGATGGATACTTTGAAAAACGGCAGTGTTATAGATGAGATCTCAGAGAGATATGTAAAAACTGTGATTGGTGACTTTAATGCTAAAGTTGGAAGGACTAATCAAAGGAGAGAGAATGAGATGAGTGTCGAGGGTCTTGGTGAAGTTGCAAATGAAAACGAATCACATTTCATTTTTCTGTTCAACAAACAATCTTGTCATTGGAGGTACTCTTTTTCCAGCACAAGGACATCCGAAAATATACATGGAGTTCACTATGTGGCCATTACACAAATAAAAAAGATGCATTGCCATTAATAAAGAAAAAAGGAGGAATCTGAGAAATATAAGAAGCTAGAGAGGTGCAGATATTGGTAGTGATCACCAGCTCCTCATTGCCACACTGAAATTTAAACAGAAAGCACCAAAAAGAAATGTAAATGGAATACCTAGGTTTGATGCAACTAACCTTCTAAAAGAATGGCACAGAAAAATATTTGCAATTGAACGTAAGAATCGATTTGTAGTCTTAGAAACTTTCAGAGATGAAGAGCAGACAATTAATGAATAATGGTTTGATATTAAGAACATATATCAGACAGTTGGTAGTGAAGTCCTAGGACACACAGTTACTAGGAGAAAACCGTGTATATCAAACGATACGTGGGATACTATAAAAAGGAGACAAAGACTGAAACTGATTTTTTAATATTATCGTGGAAGAAAAGAAAATCACAATGAAGAGCAAGCTAAGCCTTCTAATATAAACAGAGGAGTCAAAAGAAAATCCAAGAATGACTGGAGAGAGTATTTAGACAGGAAAGAAGATGAGGTTGACAAAGCTTTGAATTCAGGGAGTGGCTACGGTGTAAGAATCACTCATAGAATTATTAGTGACATCTCGAATGAGGCAAAGAAGTAAAAGCATATACCCATCAAAAAGAGAGATGGATCGTTATAACAACAGAAGATGAAGAAAGGCAGCGTTGGACGAAACACTTTAGTGGGGCTATGAATAGGCGATATGAAGGGAATAAATTAATTGATATACCTGAAGCTGATGAAGACCTTGATGTGCTCATGAATGAATTCAGTGTGTTTGAAGTCAAAGCTATCATTGAAAAACTCAAGAGATGGAAAACCCCGGATACGATGGAATAACTGCCGAGATGATAATGGCTAAAAACGAAGTGATCCCCATAATACTTACAAGATTGTTTTGTAGAACGTGGCATGAATGAATGGGAATTAGGAGTGTTTGTGAAAACGGCAAAAAAATTATACCTGACTAATTGCAATAATTACAGAGGTATGAAACGTACGCCAGTTGTTGTGATAATATATAGTATGCTTATTCTAAAGAGACTGGAGAGAATGGTTGATGAATAGCTGAGAGATGAACAAGCAGGATTTAGAAAAGGTAGAAGTTGCTCTGACCAAATTTTCATTTTGAGACATGTTGTACAGCAATGCGTAGAATACAGAAATCCACTTTTGATGGCATTTGTTGACTACGAAAAAAACTTTGATAAAGTACATAGGCCAATTTTGTGGAGAGTCCTGCGTTATTATTTAATTTCTATTAAGTGTGTGAATATGATTAAGTCTGTTCATGAGCATAGCAAGTGCAAAGTTGATGTTAATGGAGTTCAATCAAATAAATTTCCAG
>NC_090746.1:41061676-41079176 GCF_036898095.1 Palaemon carinicauda | reverse complement strand
ATCCCTTGATTTTGGTCAGGAAGTTTGTATGATTGGCTCTGAATTTAGTTCTGACTTTAAACATGTAAATCATGAGGCCCCTGTTTTCACACATAGACAGTTGGAAGTAGATGGGTCTTTTCTTAGCATTATTATCGAATTTATAAGTAATATATTGCAAATAGTTGTTGTTGATGGGCACCATAGTGAGTATAAGAATGTGATATCTGATGTTCTTCAAGGAAATGTTCTTGGCCCATTACTTATCCTACTGTACATATGATATGTAGGTCGAAGACAGTGGTGTCCTTAACATCCAGTTCTATGTATTAATGTTTCTATGCCTGTATACATATCCTTTCAAATAGTAGGTGTAATTCATATTTGTAAATTACTTTTAAGGCACCCATTTGGTCTGTTCTTATTCAATTGCACAAAAATATTGGCTTATTGGGAAAGACTTTCAAGATTGTTGGTGATCAATCTATTTTGAAGAATGTTTTTGTTTTTGTTTTTCAATTCTTTCATTCTGCCCTGTTTCGAGTATGCTTCTACTGTCCGGTCTTCAGCTTCTGAATCTCATCTTGATTTATCCTACAAAAACTTACTATTCCTTAAATTTCTTATTCCGGATCTAAATATCAATATCTGACACTGTCGTTCAGTCAGTTCTTTACGTATGTTGCATAAAAATTTTAAAATTTTGACCATCATTTGCATTCATAACTTCCTAGTCCTAGTCATCCTGCATTCTCTAATATAGGAACTATCACTGCACAGTTCTCTAAAAGTTGTATTCCAGCTGTGACCAGATGTGTAATAATATCTTCCTATTGTCCTAGTCGAATAGTTGGAACTTCCGAAGTTCAAACTAGCAGCAAATGTATTTATGTTGAGCAAACTGACATAAGTCTCTGTTCATAGTTTATATATGAAAAATCTATTTCAATGTTGTTACTATTCTTACTCTTTATTAATTACTTCTCATATACCTTCTCTATTTCATTATTTTCTTTCCTCACTGAGATATTTTTTCCTATTGAAACCCTTGGACTTATTGCATCCTGCTTTTTCAACTAGGGTTGTAGCTTAGCTAATAATAATAATAATAATAATAATAATAATAATAATAATAATAATAATAATACTGCTACTACTGGTAATAATAATAATAATAATAATAATAATAATAATAATAATAATAATAATAATCTGGCCTAAATATTTACAATTGATAATAATTATAACGTCGTAAGTTATCCATAACAAAACCTTCAATCTTCTCTTAAGATTTAGAATTAATTAGTACTTGAAGTGTAATAAGTAGGTCTGTAGGTTTGCCTACAGATTTCTTCTAATAAAACGACCATTATTTCATCATTAACCTTTGACTTTCTTTTACTTGACCTCATTACTTTTTCAATTTGAACTCTTGACCTTTTCTTGAATCCTCCATTTCCTCGTTGGCAAACTTTTATAATTGGAAAAGTAGGATAATAGACACCAACAGACCGATATGGAACGAAGAAGTTCATTCTTATTGACGATAAAGGAATATGTCTCGAGATTATTGCTTTATTACATTCAAAATCTACTAGACAATCTTTATAAAATCCTGAAGTACAAGTATTTGTTTTACAGCTGCCACAACTAAGAAAACTAAAAAGTAAAGAATATATAAAGATGATGATTATACATATCAATTAGTCTCACAAAAACACAATATACTACAAGAATAAACACACACGTAATATATAGAAATAGAAAAAACATATATAGGCATATAATCATATACATCCTAATAATTAATGGCTTAGTGATGCCTGAGAATCGAAGACAGTGGTACAGTGGTTGAACAATGGAAATACACTTCAAGATAAAGACCCTAGAAGTGGGAAACTACTAAGGGTTGAATAAGCTTCGTTATTTAGAAGGGTTTGGACACCAGATAACATCAATCCTGTTGCAAAATTAGAATCATACGCTCCGTCGAAAGAGTAGCTCCCTAGATTTGTCATGAATTTATGTGAAGCCTTCTGAAAAATCAATTGTGTATTTCAAAATTAATTTTGAAATTTTCCATACCAAAGAATCTTGAAATTTCCATTTATTAATATTCGTTAATAAATTTTTCAATTCCTTAATATTCAAGTTTTTACAGACATAATCTTTAAAATGAAGTGGAACTTTATAGTGAATCCAATGTAATCCTGTCAAAAAATTCATGTTGACACCAATTAAATGCAACAAAGTAAATCCACTTTTCGTCTTATCCTGAAATCTAATTGAAAGTCAGTTTGTCAGCAGAGATGATGTCTTCGATTCGTAGACCCCACTACGACATTAAACTGTATATTAATTGGAAATGTAAAATGACATGCATAAAAACCAGAGAGAGAGAGAGAGAGAGAGAGAGAGAGAGAGAGAGAGAGAGAGAGAGAGAGAGAGAGAGAGTGTGTGAGGATTGCATTTTGAAACTATAGTTACAAACATTACTCGTATGCATACTTAGCAGAAAAGGACGAAGTGACAATGTAGTGCATTGTGTGTTGATGCAAAGCAGACAGAGTTATTTGGTCGAAGAAACGTTGAGAAGAGGAGTGAGTTACACCCGATTATTGCTGGCTGGTAACTAAAGTAAAAGTATAAATCAATTCAAGGTGAAGAGAAGGGGGGGGGGGAATGTCGATGCAAATATAATTACGACAATCGAGTTTGATAAGGAAGGCAGACAAAGAAGCACATCAGGAGATATGAGCTGAATATGGAGGGAATTGGTGAAGGTTTTGTTAAAAAAAAAAAAAATAATAATAATAATAAAAATAAAAAAATAAAAATTATGAAATCATAAAACAGCTAAAAATGTAAATGGGAGGACAAAATCAAAAATAAAAACCTGAAGTGCTAGAAGGGATATGAGAGGATCAGTATTCGAGAAATATTATTATTTCATGTGTGATTACATACAGAAGAGAATATCCCGCGGAGATACGCAGCCAAACAGGAAATGAAAGAAAAACAAAGGTAATGAGGACAGATGGGAGGGTGACAAAAAACCTTATAGAAATTAAAGGTCAACACGGGAGTGCATGCAAATAACATGGTTAGTCAATGAACAAAGCTACCTCTGAATATGATCGCATTGACATCTTATAGTTTCATTTTTAATCCAGACCTGCCTTTTAACTCCCAATTTTCTTCTGAAGGCTTCGTTCTCTAATCTATAAAATCTGTTGAATATTGTTTCATTATCATACCATGACTCATGTCCATATAGTAACACTGATCTCACTAAACTGATATATAGTATGATATTTATATGTAATTTCAGGTGATTTGATTTCCAAATGTTATTCAACCTAGTCATTGGCTGATTTGCTTTTTCTAATTTTTCATTAAACTCCAATTTTAAGCACCTTGTATTAGAGATCATAGTTTCTAGATACTTAACTGATTCTACCTCATTAATCCTTTCTCCTTTCAATGATATTTCAACGTCTATTGCATACTCCATTCCCACCATGTCTTTTTTTCTTCTATATATCTTAGCCCAGACTCGTGTGATATTTCATGCATTCAGGTAAGCAGGCATTGCAAGTCCTGTGGTGTTCTGCTAATAAGGACAGCGTCATCAGTATACTCTAGGACTGCTAATTTCCTGTTACCAATCAATTCCAATCCTTCTCTGCTATCTCCAACTGTTCTACGCATTACAAAATCCATGGGGAGGTTGAATAACAAAGGTGAAGGTGATAACACATCCCCTTGAAGTACTCCGCTGTTCACTGGAAATTCATTTGATAAGACTCCATTAACATTAACTTTGCACCTACTCTGCTCATGAGCAGACTTGATCAAATTCACAAATTTAAGAAGAATTCCATTATAATACTGGACTATCCACAGAATTGGCAAGTGCAAACTATCAAAGGCTTTTTTTAAAGTCCACAAATGCCATCAAAATTGAATTTTTATATTCTATTCATTGCTGTACACGTCTTAAAATTAAAATTTGGTCAGTGCAACTTCTACCCTTTCTAAATCCTGCTTGTTAATCTCTCAACTTTTAATCAATCTTTCTCTCCAGTCTCTTTAGAATAATCATACTATATATTTTCATAACAAGTGACATAAGTACGATACCTCTATAATTATTTCCATCAGTCAGGTCTCCTTTTCTGCCACTTTCACCAACACTTCTATCTTACAATCATCAGTTTTTGTCTCTCCATGTCACATGCTACAAAATAATCTTGTAAGTATTCTGAGGGTCATTTAATTTTCAGCCAATATCATCTCGGCAGTTATTCCATCGTATCCTAGAGGTTTCCATCTCTTGAGTTTTTTAATGATAGCTTCGACTTCAAACACACTGAATTCATTCATGAGCACATCAAGGTCTTCCTCAGCGTCAGGTATATCAATCAAATTTTTTCCTTCATATCTCCTCTTGATAGCCTCATTTGTGTTCCATTCAACGTTATCTTTCTTGTTTTTCTGTCGTTAGAGCAGATTCATCTCTTTTTAATGGGTGTAGGCTTCTCCTTTTTCGCCCCATTCGAGATTTCCTTAATAATTTTATGAGTGATTCCTGCACCATAGGCAATCCCTGAATTCATAGCTTTGTCAGCCTCATCTGCTTTACTGTCTAAACATTCTATCCATTCCTTCCTGGCATTTTTTTTTTTACTTCACTATCAATACTGGAATATTTATCATGCTCTACCTTGTAATTTTCATTACTTCCTCGAAAACTTTCAATAATCAATTTCTTTGTCTTCTATTTATAGTCTACCATGGTTCATTTGATATCCATTGCTTTCTCCTTGTAACTGCGTATCCCAAAACTTCACTATCAGGTGACTGATATGTGCCCTTAATGTCTCTCCATTTTTCATTAATTGTCTGTTCTTTGTCTCTTAAAGTCTCTAAGACTGCAAATCGATTCCTACATTCAATTCAAAATTATTTTTTGTACTCTTCTTATAAAAGCCTAGTTGTATCAAACCCAGGTATCCTATCTACCGTTCTGTTTGGTGCTTTTAGTTTTATTTTAGTGTGAGGAGTTGGTGATCACTACTAATATCTGCAGCTCTATATCTTTTTTGAGCTCTTAGAGTCCTCCTTCCCTCTTTATTAATGACAATTTGATCTATTTGATTTTTGTAATTGCCACACGATGAAGTCCATGTATGTTTGTGGATGTCCTTGAAATGGAAAAGAGTACCCTCCTATGACAAGATTATTTGTTGAATAGAAAGTTATGAAATGTGCTTCATTTTCATTTGCAACTTCACCAAGACCCTCGACACCTATCACATTCCCCATCACTCTATTATTCCTTCCAAATTTAGCACTGAAGTCACCAATCACAATTTTCATATCTCCCTCTAGGATTTCATAAGTTACACTCTGCAGTTCTTCATAGTATTCGTCATTTCTTTCTTCAAGGTAATAATTTGTTGGTGCATAGCTAACTATAATACTCATATTACACTGCTTTGATTTGAAATTTGCAAGTAACAACCTATTATTTACAGTTCTCCACTAAGTTAATGCCTTTTCTGCTCTTGGTGTCATCATCATTCCCACCCCTTCTCTTCTAACGCCATCTGTTCTTCCCGAATAGGTATATAAAGCGCCATGGTGTAAAGTTTCCTTATCAATCCTCTTATAATGTGTTTCACTTGGGGCCAGTATATCTAAACTAAATTTGAATAAATTCACTCTCTACTTGCTGTAACTTCCCAAATTGATTTTATGGTTCTAGCATTCCAATAACCAATTCTAATTTTTTTTTTCTTTTTAGTGTTTACATACCTGGAGATTCTTAGCAACTCTCTACGCCCGGGACTGGGGCCAATTCTGTCATCTCTTTCCGTTGACTGACTAAATCCATAGAGGATTCATTGGCTAGATTCATCAAAGGATATCTAGTTCCTTGTGAAGCGCAAGTGACCTCTGCCGGTCCACACTAATTCTAGTAAGATCAACCGCCAGGTATTAGGAGTAAAAGCCAAAGAGACAATTTGTCTATGGCCTTAAACCCAATCCGTCACCCTGCTTCCAGTGACTTTATTGAGATTTAGGGGGCATTTCCTACACATCCAAATTTCTCGTTATGCCTCCAGGTTGCTCATCCGCTTATACAAGTGTAACCGCTAGCAAACATAGCTTGCTCAGATATACCACCTAGCTCGGCAAGATATAACGCCTAGCACGGCAGGATATACCGCCTAGCACAGGTAGATATACCGCCTAGCATGGTGAGACATACCACCTAGCGGGGTGAAAATATACCCTCTAGGACGGCGAGGATTTACCCTCCAGCACGGTGAAGATATACTACCTAGCATGGTGATATATACCGCCTAGCATAAATTACAAATGATAAATAATCAAAGCCTGAAAATCAGAATTATGTATTTCATGATCATGCACCAGTAATCCTTTTGTAAAATGCTCTCAACGTTTTACATAACGTGGCCCATTAATGCAAAGTCGTTCATGGCTTCTCTCTTGTTTTATTTATTTTTCTCTCTCTCTGCTTCTCGAAATTTTCAACCAATTAAATATTTGCAGATTCAAGTCTTGTTTCTTTGTTTCTTTTTTGCAGGGTATACCTCTGTACTGATTCAGTATTTCGTCTCACTTTCAGCAGAAAAACACCGTATTATGAAGCATGAGATTATTTCAGTCCAACTGCAATAAAAGGTCAACTACCTTTTCTGAATTCGATTCTACTTACTACATCGAAAACTTCCCTTTTGTCTTTATTTTACACTTGTATAGCATTTTTACTGACTAAAGACTTACATAAACGTTGAAGAAGGCTTATACAAAATGTATTTCTTGCTAAAACTGACATAAAAGGTTTCTGGGGTGACTTAATTCACTTATGAGGATAATATTTATGAGAAACCTGGAATAGAATAATAAATTTTTCAACAAATTCACACGTGGGTACGTAATATTCATGCAAAACACTTATTACAAAAACGAATTATATCTTAAAAGATCTATAACACTGGCTAACATAAAAGGTGGGGCAGTTTGTTATATAACTCTTCTTAAAAGAGTATGCATGTCATTCTAATCATTATATTCTCTTTTTATTTCTACATTTAAAGAAACAAGCATATAACACAATAATATGCACCACACTAAAATAACATATTCTAAATTATAGGATGAGATGAGAAAAGCTTTCAGAAAACGTATTTAGCTATAAGAAGAACTTAATTCATATCTTAGCAGTCAATATATATATATATATATATATATATATATATATATATATATATATATATATATATATATACATATATATATGTATGTATATATATTTATTTATATGTATATATATATATATATATATATATATATATATATATATATATATATATATGTACATATATATATAAATATATATATACATATATATATATATATATATATATATATATATATATATATATATATATATATATATATATACATATATATATATATACATATGTATATATATGAACATATATCACAAGCACACGTGATTTCAATCAATGTAAATATCACCCACGAACGGCATTTAATACCGAATTCTATCTGGGAATATATATCCACTTGGAATTCATTTTATGGTAACAGCTTCTGGCCGGGTGGAGATTCGAACCCCCACCTGTGCGGCTTGAAACTATGCCTACAGTGACTCTACCGAGTGAGCTATCAAGAGAGAATAAAAGTTTATGACAAATCTCCGTACATATTCCTATCGAATTTAGGAATCTGTTCATAGACTTGAAATAAACCTATCTCGACCATGATAGCTGAATCGTGACTTTGTAACACGTGGTTATTTTAGATGAACATATATCACAAGCACACGTGATTTCAATCAATGTAAATATCACCCACGAACGGCATTTAATACCGAATTCTATCTGGGAATATATATCCACTTGGAATTCATTTTATGGTAACAGCTTCTGGCCGGGTGGAGATTCGAACCTCCACCTGTGCGGCTTCAAACTATGCCTACAGTGACTCTACCGAGTGAGCTATCAAGAGAGAATAAAAGTTTATGACAAATCTCCGTACATATTCCTATCGAATTTAGGAATCTGTTCATAGACTTGAAATAAACCTATCTCGACCATGATAGCTGAATCGTGAGTTTGTAACACGTGGTTATTTTAGATGAACATATATCACAAGCACACGTGATTTCAATCAATGTAAATATCACCCACGAACGGCATTTAATACCGAATTCTATCTGGGAATATATATCCACTTGGAATTCATTTTATGGTAACAGCTTCTGGCCGGGTGGAGATTCGAACCCCCACCTGTGCGGCTTGAAACTATGCCTACAGTGACTCTACCGAGTGAGCTATCAAGAGAGAATAAAAGTTTATGACAAATCTCCGTACATATTCCTATCGAATTTAGGAATCTGTTCATAGACTTGAAATAAACCTATCTCGACCATGATAGCTGAATCGTGACTTTGTAACACGTGGTTATTTTAGATGAACATATATCACAAGCACACGTGATTTCAATCAATGTAAATATCACCCACGAACGGCATTTAATACCGAATTCTATCTGGGAATATATATCCACTTGGAATTCATTTTATGGTAACAGCTTCTGGCCGGGTGGAGATTCGAACCCCCACCTGTGCGGCTTGAAACTATGCCTACAGTGACTCTACCGAGTGAGCTATCAAGAGAGCATAAAAGTTTATGACAAATCTCCGTACATATTCCTATCGAATTTAGGAATCTATTCATAGACTTGAAATAAACCTATCTCGACCATGATAGCTGAATCGTGAGTTTGTAACACGTGGTTATTTTAGATGAACATATATCACAAGCACACGTGATTTCAATCAATGTAAATATCACCCACGAACGGCATTTAATACCGAATTCTATCTGGGAATATATATCCACTTGGAATTCATTTTATGGTAACAGCTTCTGGCCGGGTGGAGATTCGAACCCCCACCTGTGCGGCTTGAAACTATGCCTACAGTGACTCTACCGAGTGAGCTATCAAGAGAGAATAAAAGTTTATGACAAATCTCCGTACATATTCCTATCGAATTTAGGAATCTGTTCATAGACTTGAAATAAACCTATCTCGACCATGATAGCTGAATCGTGACTTTGTAACACGTGGTTATTTTAGATGAACATATATCACAAGCACACGTGATTTCAATCAATGTAAATATCACCCACGAACGGCATTTAATACCGAATTCTATCTGGGAATATATATCCACTTGGAATTCATTTTATGGTAACAGCTTCTGGCCGGGTGGAGATTCGAACCCCCACCTGTGCGGCTTGAAACTATGCCTACAGTGACTCTACCGAGTGAGCTATCAAGAGAGAATAAAAGTTTATGACAAATCTCCGTACATATTCCTATCGAATTTAGGAATCTGTTCATAGACTTGAAATAAACCTATCTCGACCATGATAGCTGAATCGTGACTTTGTAACACGTGGTTATTTTAGATGATCATATATCACAAGCACACGTGATTTCAATCAATGTAAATATCACCCACGAACGGCATTTAATACCGAATTCTATCTGGGAATATATATCCACTTGGAATTCATTTTATGGTAACAGCTTCTGGCCGGGTGGAGATTCGAACCCCCACCTGTGCGGCTTGAAACTATGCCTACAGTGACTCTACCGAGTGAGCTATCAAGAGAGAATAAAAGTTTATGACAAATCTCCGTACATATTCCTATCAAATTTAGGAATCTGTTCATAGACTTGAAATAAACCTATCTCGACCATGATAGCTGAATCGTGAGTTTGTAACACGTGGTTATTTTAGATGAACATATATCACAAGCACACGTGATTTCAATCAATGTAAATATCACCCACGAACGGCATTTAATACCGAATTCTATCTGGGAATATTTATCCACTTGGAATTCATTTTATGGTAACAGCTTCTGGCCGGGTGGAGATTCGAACCCCCACCTGTGCGGCTTGAAACTATGCCTACAGTGACTCTACCGAGTGAGCTATCAAGAGAGAATAAAAGTTTATGACAAATCTCCGTACATATTCCTATCGAATTTAGGAATCTGTTCATAGACTTGAAATAAACCTATCTCGACCATGATAGCTGAATCGTGAGTTTGTAACACGTGGTTATTTTAGATGAACATATATCACAAGCACACGTGATTTCAATCAATGTAAATATCACCCACGAACGGCATTTAATACCGAATTCTATCTGGGAATATATATCCACTTGGAATTCATTTTATGGTAACAGCTTCTGGCCGGGTGGAGATTTGAACCCCCACCTGTGCGGCTTGAAACTATGCCTACAGTGACTCTACCGAGTGAGCTATCAAGAGAGAATAAAAGTTTATGACAAATCTCCATACATATTCCTATCGAATTTAGGAATCTGTTCATAGACTTGAAATAAACCTATCTCGACCATGATAGCTGAATCGTGAGTTTGTAACACGTGGTTATTTTAGATGAACATATATCACAAGCATATTTCAAGTCTATGAACAGATTCCTAAATTCGATAGGAATATGTACGGAGATTTGTCATAAACTTTTATTCTCTCTTGATAGCTCACTCGGTAGAGTCACTGTTTCTAAGGTAAAGTGACGCTAAAAACCCGTTTCTTATTTATCATTTTTTTCTAATTCTTCTTATTTACATGTCTATTCTTCTTATTTACATGTCTATTATCTAATTTAGTGTTCATTATTCTCATGGGAAAATTATGTGTAGTGGTTTATTAAGAAGTTATCATAGGTTTTTGGGCTCAACCACGGATTAATCCTATTTCAATGTATTCTTATGGGAAAATTCGTTTCGACATCCGAACAATTTCTACATCCGAAGTTGGTTCTGGAACGGATTAAATTCGTATGTAGGGGTTCCACTGTATACAGTCTTTTATTAAAAAAAATAGAGCAAAGAATTATCACAAGTAATATGTTAAGCATAAAGATCATATGATGTACCCAACCATACATCCTCAATATATTTGTACACAAATTATCATGAGGGAAAAAATTTACTCAACATGTCATAAAATCCCGGAAAGAGGCTGATGATAAAAATAAGTAAAATAAGGCAAAAGATAATGTATAGTCTTATACCTAAACACATAATTTGAACTATAGTTTAACCATTTCTAAAGCAGGTATACTATAGAAAAATAACAGGTACACATGTTATTCAGAGAAACGAAATTGAATCCTGAAAGAAAAATAACATTAATGATCATGACACAAAAAACGACAGTTTACTTTTTAAAAGAAATAAGCTGGAAGAATGCCCAGGGACACTTGAGGGCTACGTCGTTGCAGCGGGTTCGATAACACAACCCGCCGCCACCACAAAAGGACGTATTTCTTCCAATTGTTTCATATAATGCTTGAAGAACACCCTGGTGAACTTCTAACCAGTATAAGCCTCGAAGGACATATACTGAAAAAAGTTAAGCAAGTAAGCAACTTTCCTAGGGTCATGACCCAGTGGCATACTAGCTGGGTTCGCTCTTCTCTTAAAATATGCCATCTTTGCTCTCACTTGTTTCAGAGACAAATAGGATTCCACTGTTTAACCTTTAAATAACTGACCACCTTTAAAATTCTTTGTTCTGAAAAGATAAGTCTTTAAACACTGCACTGGACACAGGGTGAGATCACTTACGAGGGGAACTATTTTCCACGGTCCCCATCGTTTAGAAGGAAGCTCGTTTTTAGCCAAAAAAGTAGGATCAGAATATAAATTAACTTCACCATTATCTATAAATTCAGTGTGACCCATATCTCTAGAGAGATCCACAATCTCACTAACACGAGCACCAGAAGCCATGGCAATTAGAAAAATCACTTTTTGAGTCAAGTCTCGTATAGACGCAGTTTGATTGTCAATTTCCGAAGCAAATTGTAACACTTTATCCAATGACCAGGAGATCGGTTTCGGAGGAGCCGACGGTCTTAACCTTGCACAAGCTTTCGGAATCTTGCCGAAGAGGTCCAAGTTAAAATCAATATCAAAAGCATATAAAATGGGTCTAGCCAGGACTGACTTGTACGACGATATCGTGGAGGATGCTAGGCTTTGCGCGTGTAAGTCAATCAAAAACCATAAACAAAAATCCAGTCATAGCACCTGGTTTCTTATCCTTAATGTACTTAACCCATTTCTTCCACAATGTTTCATACTGATTCAAAGTAGTAGATGTTTTATAATTTTCTGCAAATGCTAACGTGTCACGTTGAATTTTGAACTTCTTCTCTAAGGCTAATGCAAACAAAAACATGAGACGAAGGGTGTTTGTTTTCCGTGATGGAGCGAAGACAGTCTTCGGCTGTACTTCTTGGGACAGACTCGGGTTCGGCAAGGGCACCAACCTGGGGTTCATTTCCGTCACTATGGCGTACCTGTTGCTCTTCGGCCATGGAGAAACAATCCGGGCTGCTGTCCCTCTTAACAATAGAAGTTTGTCCAAAACCTTCATGAGAAGATTGAAGGGTGGAAACAAGTAAATCCTCTCTCACTGATTCCAATCCAGGTTCATCGCATCCATGCCCACTGCTGCCAGATCCATATTTGGTGCTACATAGCAGGGAAGTTTCTTGTTGAGACTCGTTACAAACAGATCCACTTGGAGACCTGGGACTTACTCCACGGAAGAGAATGATTTTCCGTCTAGAGACCATTCCGTCTGTAGAGGATGTGTTCGAGATAGGGAGTCCGCCATCACCTTCCGTACTCCGTGAAGGTGGGATGCTGACAGATGCCACCCTTTCCTCTGAGCCAACGTAAAGATGGCTAACATTACATGATTTATTTGGGGAGACCTTGACCCTTGCCTGTTGATGCAATGGACTACTACTTTGCTGTCGAGGACTAAACGAATGTGAATATTCTTCTTCACGTGTAACTTTTTAAGGGATTAGAAGACTGCCATGGCCTCCAGAATATTTATGTGGAGTTGCTGGAATTTCTGAGACCAACCACCTTGCACTTTCTTGAGTAGGGTTTGACCCCCCCCCCCCCCCCCCCGTCCAATGAGGCGTCTCTATGAAGAATCACTACCAGAAGAGGAAAAGGCAAAGGTATTGTCTGTGAAAGACTTTTGGCAGTAGAGCACGGATGAAGTTGCCTTCGGAGTAATACTGGGGTCCTCTTCTGATGGTCGCGGAGAGCTCTTTCCTGGCATCGCCTGGTGGTCCTTCCCGACCTGATCAGAAACCAGAATGACTTTGCTATTTCTTTCTTCTTGGAAGGAGGTATAGATAGGGAATGAGACTGTAGGTTCCACTGAATCCCCAGCCACTGGAAAACCTGAGCTGGGTCCAGTCTCGACTTCTTGAAGTTGATCTGGAATCCTAGGGACTGCAGAAACTTGACAACTTGAGAGGTTGCTTCTGTGCACTCCCGTGCCGAGGGAGCCCACACTAGCCAGTCGTCCAGGTATGCCGCTACTTGAAGGTCTTTTTCCCGAAGCTGTTGAACGACTGTGTCCATAACCTTCGTAAAAATTCTCGGAGCTATGTTGAGCCCGAATGGCATAGTTCTAAATACATATGCCTTTCATTCCAGGTTGAAACTAAGGTAAGGGGAGAAGCGTCGACCTATCGGAAGATGCCAATAAGCGTCGGTAAGATCTATGAAGACGATGTAAGCCTCCCGAGGTTGTAAGGTCCATATCTGGGAAATAGTCAGTATCCGGAACTTCTCGCACTGAACAAACAGGTTTAGACGGGACAAGTCGAGAATAGTTCGAGGTATGATCGAATCTTTCTTTGGCACACAAAACAGATGACCTTGAAAATTCATAGATCTTATGCAACAGATAACTCTCTTCTTTAACAGGTCTTGCACATATTGTTCCAGATGAGGTGTCGACTTCTGGAAAAATCTCCTGATGTTTGAAGACTGTCTCTTCCACTTCCAACCCAATCCGTTGGAAATGACGCTCTGTGCCCAAGGACTGAACGCCCACAGGTCCTTGAACAACTTTAGCCTTCCCCCTACAGGAGTATTCTCATTGTTTGAGCTGAGGATATGCACCCCTGCTTCATCTGGCGCCTCGAAGAACACTACTTCTTGACCTGCCGCCTTTGTCTGAGCAGCCTCTACCGCCTCTTTCTCTTTTAGGGGATCGAAAGGACGGCGACCCCTGCTCATACACAGGATTGAAGGCCGGAGACCGTAAAGTCACCGGATGAGGAACGGCAATGACGTTCTGAGGAGCAGTGGTAGAAGAAGGAAATGACCTCCTGAGATAGGTTGGTTTGCGGATCCTCTTTGGTTGAGGTCAGACCTCAGGAGTAAATTTTCTCTTTAGAGATATTCACCATCTCTGGAAAAGTCTCTTACTCTCATCTGCAGTTTTATCCAAAACCTCCTTTACTGATTTTTGGGGAAACATATCCTTACCCCATATACAAGCATTAATGAGACATTTCGGCTCATAACGTATAGTAGCTGAAGTGAGTACATGTTTCCTAGAGACTCGTCGAGCCTGAAAGAAATCATAAAGATCCTTCATAAAGGTAGCCAAATGGGTCTTAGGTAAGAGGGAAAAATTGGAGCATCAGTGAAATTTTCGGTCATCATTTCAATAAAACAATGGAGAGACATCAAGGCTAATAGCATCTCCCTAGCCTCCAATTCAGCTTTAAGGAGGTGTTCAGGAATCCTAGACAATTTTTCATTAAATTGTCGACTGACTACATCCTTGTCTAATTTACCTATCAAAAAGGTAAACTGAACATCCGTCCGATAGTCAGCCTCATGTGGAAGAACCAACGACACAGGTCTACATTCCTCAAACGCTGGAAGAGATTTACCTTCTCGGATGGCCTTTTCTACTGCTACAAAACCCTTCGAAGCAAAGGGAAAAACCAGTGTATCTGGAGCTACAAATGTGGCTAACCTTTTACCAAAGGCACCTAGTTGTGTGTTAAGACACCCTGCTGTCTTCATTTCCTTCACGGCCAGGTGCTGGGCTCTAGTATATTCTAGAAGTATCGTTTCTTTAGGAATAGTGTCATTTCTCAATGGGATACCTTCAGCCAAACTTACATATCAAAAACGATAGGCCTTGATATCCGGATAAAATTCCAGATCAGCTATGGGCCTGGAGCCTAACTCTTCTCCAATGTGAGGATACCCTATGGAAGTACCGTGTGACCCGCGTACCTCCACGGATTCTGTTGAGTACAAAAAGGTAGCTGAAAAGGTAAGACCTTAGCATTACCCGGGTCCTCCTGAGATTTCAAAGCCTGAATATCTTTACACAAGGCTTTGAACATCATTCTTTGATATTGTTGAGTCCCTTCCATGAAAGCCTTCATGTTAGCTAAAAGGGACGTGTCAGCCAAAGTACTTGGAAATTTAGGTGGTTTTGGTTCCACCGGCTCAACAGGGGAAGGAGGAGGAACAGAAACAGGAGTTGTATCCGACACAGAAGATGTAGCTGTAACTGAGGACATGGAAGCCGCTGTGGTGGAGGCAGTTGAAAAAACAGAAAGAACTGAGTCTCTCACAGACGCCCCACTATCATCATCCAACTCAGGCAGATAATAATCATCCACATGCGGGAGAGGTTCATCATCTGATTCGAAGGATGACAGAAGAGCAGATTCTCTATCCTGAGATAACGAGGAAACCGTAGACATACTGTCCAGATTGAGGCTCATGGCACTTAAAGCCTCATCCACGTGCAACTGGATGGTTGGTATGGGCCTAGGCTGTGAATAGCCCAATATCGAGTCTGGAGCCGCCTTAGGGAAAACTAAATCCTTCTACTCCGTAGATGGATAGTAAGGAGCCTTCGGGTCAGCAATCTTCATAAATCCCCTGACCCAGGTATGAAGAGATCTCTGAAAGAACATCCGGTCGTCATCAGTGATATCCTTAGATATCCATCCCGAGTGATGCAAACCTTTAAACATACTGCAATCCTGAGGGTCCCAGTATGAGACTGGACCCTTCATTCTCCGGCACTTAGCATGGGTCCTGCAGGTATCATGACCACAGGGATACCTCATGGTCATGGCACAAATTTGCACCCTGCTGTGCATCTCCTTCGAAGACCCCACCTGTCGGGAGAAAGGAGAAAAATATATGATTACAATGGTCACTTTGAAATCACCAAGCTGAAAAGAATGGATTAATAGCATTCTATGATGTCGACAAAAAAGGGAATAGTAATCCCCAAATTGTGTGTGATTGCAATTAGTGAAAAAGTAAGAAGTGAAGAACAAAATATCCGGACCCTTGTTAATGGTGTTAGATTGGAAAAAATTAGCCGTTAAAAGAAATATGTCACCCTTAACCCCGAAACATATGTTTGGTTAAACTGGGGAACACGTATGCTCAACAAAGAACACTAGCTTCTATATCTCCGCAGAGAAAAAGCTAGTCAGGAGGCAACAAAGTCGGCAACCAAAAAGAATAAAATATCAACGCATCGATATTTGAGCAATTGGCCGTAGCAATATAAGACTAAAATTTCGACCTATAATCCTACAAGAAAGATCCCTATAAAGGATCCAACTTGTAAGGATACAAATTAAAAATCCAATCCACGCCCTTAAAGGGAACTTTATAAATTGTTAGAAACAAATAACCAGACGTAATGGTCATTTCTAAGCCTAGCCACAGAAGATCTTTCGCAAAAGAGACCTCCATGGTTGACCTACATAAAGAAACCTCGCAAGTAGTAGAAGTAAGGTCTTTATGTTAATCTGGAATTGTACTCATCAACAGATAATAGAGCACTCACCTTATAGAAGGCAGTCTCCAAGAAAGGAAAAACGTATGTCATAATGGTACAAATATTGCTGTTAGTAACGGCACACTGAGGTAATGGCATTGTCGTCTCCCAGGGCTCTCCCTAAAGCAGAGGCATAAAAACATTCCCCTATATGGGGATAGACCTGCCGCCATTAACGACAGTGTCGGTAAGTATGGCGGCAAAGTCAAACGACAATAATTTCCACAGAAATGTAATACCGTATAAAGAGGCTGTGACGTCATAGGTCCCACCGCCATAAATAGCGATGTATCGCTATTGTATGCCTAAGATTAGGAATACCGCTGGAGATGACAAAGCCGTAAGTACCGGCACTGCTGTCAGTCTAACAACTCACTCTTATAAAGGGGTATGCTGACAGCTCTAGAGGGCCAGAACCTCGAAGGGACTAGGCCTCTCAAGAAAACAATTGCAAAAACACAGCATCATAAAAATAAAGCTAAGTTCGATATCAGTAACAGGAAGACCAACCGCAGAGAAAAGTAACGGCATGGGGTGATTAAACAAAGTGATATGCTATTCGATCTAAAATTCCCAGAGGCTTTGAGACGGCAGAACACAGCAGTCAGCGCACCGACATTTTGAGCTCACCCTTCGCAAATGGGAACTCAATAGAACTGCCGTAACCCAGCATGAGAAAACTCGAATGAATGTAGCAT
>NC_090746.1:41054176-41056676 GCF_036898095.1 Palaemon carinicauda | reverse complement strand
TATACAGTTTAAAGGCATCCAAGCTGTTTGGGGTTGTCCAGTTTATCATGTAAACGTTAGCTGGTTTATATACCTCTTCGTCCTTTCCTGATTGTATCTTCGTCTTCACATTCTGTGAAGCCGAATTATCCTTAACCACTTGGGCCATTGCTTTCGGTTGGTTTGACCAATATTTCTTACTGATATGGCCTCTCTTGCCACATTTAAAACAGATAATATTGATATTCTGCACATCTTTCCCGGTACTTGAAGGAGGACGATTCGACGATTGTTGCTGTGGTACTATCACATTCTGCTTTGGAACAGCACCAGTGCTACTTCCGTAGTAACTACTGAACTTTTTCACATAGTTATTATTGAACTGGTTTCCATGGATCGGAAAATACATGACACTTGGTCAGAACAACTGTTGAAACTTCATACCGGAGGAGTGTTTATGATTGATAGTATTATAATCTTCACTCAGCGAAGTGGCTTTATCAAGTTTCTTCCCCTCTCTCTCTCTCTCTCTCAAGTACGTTTGAATATGTTCAGGAATTCCTCGTAAATATTGCCTCTAGAACTATCAGTTCTTCTAAATCTGCCATCTCTCTCACATTAGCCGCCTCTATCCATCTTTTCAAACATCGTCGTACCTTATGAGCGTAATCCAGGAAAGTCATATTCTCGTCCTTCCTCAAACTTTGGAATCTTTCATTATAATGTTCACGGGTCATCTGATACAATGTAGCACGTACCTCTTCACTTCTTGATACTCCTTCTTCTGGTTCTGAGATAAGGAAAAATAAGCACTAAGGCCTTTCCCAATGAGGACACTGCAATAACATAGACCATTTATCTTTTGGCCATCCCATCGTCGATGTGACCGTTTCAAATAATTGAAGAATTCATTGGGAGCTTCTACTGTGAATTTTGGAATTAACCTCTAGGCAGTTGTCACATTGAACACGGAACTGGGCAAAGCAGGGGTCATCTCTGTCTACATTGGCGACTTTGCACGAGCATTCAACAGTTCCAATTCCCTTGTGAGTCTCGCTTCTTTTATCTTGTTTTTCCTGTCTTCTCTCTCACTCTCTTTTTTCATCTTGCTTCCATTTCCCTCGCATGTCTTAAGATCTCTCTGGCTTCTTCTGCCTCTCTCTCTTTCCGCCTTGCTTCCATTTCCCGTCGTGCTTCTCCTCTCTCTTCTGCCATCATCTTCAATTTAACCAAATTCTTTTCCGCTCCAATTTGTCAAATCTCAGCCTTTACATTCCTGTCTGCTTTCATCCCTTCAGTTTGTGGGTCAACGAGGTCTTGCTTCCTAACAAATTCTGCTTCAGCTTCCTCCAATAGTTCACTAGCTGCTACAATATCTTCTTCAGACAACTTACCCTAGTTTATCAATGCTTCTAAGGCTAGACTCCTGATTTGGGCTTTAATCATTCCACTCGTTGGATGGCCACCACATGCCATTAAAAGAGAAAGCCACTGAACTTTAGTTACATTAGCTTCTGACAATTCCTGAACATTTCGATTTTTCAAAAACTCTTCTATATTAAACTGTGCCATCTTGTACTTTATGATACATAATACCTTTCCAAAAATATATCCTAACAATACACAGAATCCTATCAGCACTATACTGTACAAACCTTTAATGAGAACACGGCCCTGTTATCACCAATATTTAAAACAGACTCGCTCGCTCCCGGGTCTGGGCACCAAAAATATATTATGGTCCCAGGCCTGGGACCAAAAATATATTATATATTATGGCAGGCATATTACGCAACATCCTGAGCTCCAAAGTCACCTGTTTGTTTTTATATAAATCTGTTACACTTGAATAATACCCGAGCTCTGAGAAATTATATAACTTCCAGTTGGCAATATATAAAAACACTGAATATCCAAAAGTCTCTTACGTACACTCAAAAAAAAAAAAAAAAACCTGGGTAATTATTAAGCACTATTCAAGACAAGCTCTTACTTCAATTCTTAAACATGGATACGAGACAACTCTGTAAGAAATACTGGTGAAGGAAATAATACACACTTTACAAAAATAAATACATTCAATAGAAAAATTTACAACATTAATATCATGCAATTATTATCAAAATTAATCACTCAAAATATTAAATCTGAACAAAACCTTAGACTAAGGCAAGAAAATATACTTTTAAAATTATATACTCACTTGACTCAAAGAATTAAATCTGAACAAAACCTTAGAATAGGACAAGAAAAGATACTTTTGAAAAATATGCAATCACTTGTTTCATTGGAAATTAATTTATAAAAATATCTAATCTTGATAATTAATGATAATAGTTAACCTTTAACACTCTAATGATTATACTCTTATTGAAATTTATATAAAAGAAAGTGATAAATTTACGTGTTTTGGATCACACGAGGTAATCAAACAGTTAGGCCAAAATTAATACACCTCACTGCCCTCACCTAAATCTCACAGGGCCAGTTACAAAAAAAATTATGTTATACAAGCACGTAA